>NW_005842299.1:637133-641353 GCF_000455745.1 Alligator sinensis | reverse complement strand
AAGACGTGGCGGGCGAGAATTAGAGGGTGCCTTGGGCCGGCCTGACACGGAGCGAGGGACCTTAAGGAGCACACGGCCCTCCGCGAGGACCCCGCCGTGACAATCATGTTAATGTGCGTATGCAACCAGTGTGCGTGTATGCATGCTTTTTGCACAGCATCCAGTGCAATGAAAGCCTGATCTAATACTAGGGTTCACAGCAATACAAATAACAGGAATAGCCATAGTTCCTTCTAGCCCTGGAAGATCCTGTGATATCACTCATTTACATTATGCACAGAAAAATATTTTTGGTGGTAGATGCATAAAATTGTATTGACTATAATGTTTCTGTCCCTCGGTTCAGCTGTAATGGTAGAAGGATGATTTACAGATGGAGAAAGTATAAAATAAAACCAGAGTATTTTTAAACTCTCTAAACAATTAATACTCTTCTGTACATCCTATAGTATCTCTAAAACACACAAATTGCCAGCATCAGTTTGAGAGGAGCCACACAATTCACTTACACCTTCACCATTCCTGTATGTATCTTGCTGAGGGTCAGAGTCATGCAGGAAACTTGCAGTGCCATACCACTCCATCACACATATTTTATGCTTTTAAAGCTAACACAACTCCCCCTTTCTGTAAAAATAAGAGGGCAAGATCATTCTTGGGGCCATGAAACAGGCCCAGGTTCCCATAGTTCCCCTTCCTTCCCCACCCCAGCATCTTTACTGGCTGATGAAAAGAGAAATCATTTTACATGAGAATATGAAAGAGGAGCACAAGATGTTTGGCTAGGAAGTTTATAGAAATGTTTGCTTAAGTGTTTATGGAATAAATGGACCCCTAGAGTCAAAAGCATTAACTGTACAAAACCACACAATTAAATATAGGCTCGGGTTTTGAGTAGACACTTCGACCTAATTAACCCCATGGCAAAGTTACTAGAAAATTCATGCCAAAGTTTGAAAATGTATTGGTTAAGCTACATAAAAGAAAAAGAATCAAAATCAAGGCACAACACATTTTAAAATGGAAATTGAATGATGCTGCAGAAAAAACCCCCAAACAATTAGACCTTATCAAAGCTGCTTTCCCAGAAACAGCATATTTTCTTCCATCAAACAATCTTTCTTAGCGGGAAAGAAAGAGGTAGATTGGTTGAATTCTAAGTTGACTGATATGATGATTAGTTTCACTCCTTTTGAAGAAACAGACAGTGGGCGAAGAGACAGGACAGTAAGGAAAAGCAACTTTGGTTAGCCTTCTTAAGATACAAAGCAGTGGTTTGGTCATAGACAGATGATGACCATAACAGCTTGGTTCTGAACTCAAGCTCATGTCCTAGGTCTGGGATGTCATCTGGCTGATCTTGTTAAGGTCTTTCTCTTTGCTGAGCCTTCTCATAATGAACAGAGGTAGATGGGCCATATCATTTCATCATACTGCTACCACAAAGTACGTCTGAAGAAGAAAAGCTGAGAGACTTTGACTTTTAAAATCTTTATTACAAAAATATTAAAAACAAAAAGGGAATATTGCAAAAATGTGTGGTCCTCCCAGGGCTGAGCATGAAAGAACAAAAACAGCCTGTCACCAGACTGAAACCCCTTCTCCCCCATGCTCTTCATGGGGTTACACATTTAGGACTAGCTGACCGTCTTCCATGCTGCAGAGTACATCCTTGATGACCCAGCACAATACAAATGTATCCACATTTTGTTGCAAGATCAAGTTTCCAAACTCAAATGTGATGTGTACCCAGACCAAGAAGTGGAAGAGTTGGAGAGTATCTTTGGAGCTGGCCCCTGTTAGCAGGTTCTGTGGTTTTTCAGGGTCACCGTCTTGGCCTGGCTCAGCAAGAAACTAGCCAGGCAAATCATGCTTCCTTTGGCTGCTCACTATGGGAGAGAGAAAATGTACACAGTCTTGGAAAATCAAAGTTCAGCACACCGAAGAGGGAAGTGAGAACAGAAAAGAGTGGCCACAGCCAGGAGCAGTCCAGGAAGGCATGGAAGAAAGTCTTTTCTACCTCCTCTTTGCAAAAAAGCACAGGCAACAAATGCTTAGTGTCTGCCAAAGGTGTCCATGGCCAGGGCCCCATGAAGCATCCGCCAGTGGAGGTTGCTAGTTCTCTTGGTAATGGGCAATTTGCACAGGGTGAGCCAAGCCAAGTGGGCTTGCTCTGATCTTGTTGGCACTAGATCGGCAACAAGGACATGCACATGACACTATGACTGCCCACATGTACAGCGCCTTCCCAGACAGAATCTCAAAGGAGATCAACACTGTTCTCCTTGGGCATCAGAACAGACAGCAGGGTACCTGACCTGCCTCCCTCATCACTGTGCATGGCTGGAGAAATAGGCAGTGATGGCAGGAAAGGAGTTTGTCTTGTGAGTTTCATAGATTCATAGATGTTAGGGTCGGAAGGGACCTCAATAGATCATCGAGTCCGACCCCCTGCATAGGCAGGAAACAGTGCTGGGTCTAGATGACCCCAGCTAGATACTCATCTAACCTCCTCTTGAAGACCCCCAGGGTAGGGGAGAGCACCACCTCCCTTGGGAGCCCGTTCCAGACCTTGGCCACTCTAACTGTGAAGAAGTTCTTCCTAATGTCCAATCTAAATCTGCTCTCTGCTAGCTTGTGGCCATTATTTCTTGTAACCCCCGGGGGCGCCTTGGTGAATAAAACCTTACCAATTCCCTTCTGTGCCCCCGTGATGAACTTATAGGCAGCCACAAGGTTGCCTCTCAACCTTCTCTTGCGGAGGCTGAAAAGGTCCAGGTTCTCTAGTCTCTCCTCATAAGGCTTGGTCTGCAAGCCCTTAACCATACGAGTGGCCCTTCTCTGGACTCTCTCCAGGTTATCCACATCCCTCTTGAAGTGCGGCGCCCAGAATTGCAGGCAGTACTCCAACTGCGGTCTGACCAGCGCCCGATAGAGGGGAAGTATCACCTCCTTGGATCTATTCGTCATGCATCTGCTGATGCACGATAAAGTGCCATTGGCTTTTCTGATGGCTTCGTCACACTGCCGACTCATGTTCATCTTGGAGTCCACTAGGACTCCAAGATCCCTTTCCACTTCCATGCCAGCCAGCAGGTCATTCCCTAGGCTGTAGGTGTGTTGGACATTTTTCCTCCCTAGGTGCAGCACTTTGCATTTCTCCTTGTTGAACTGCATTCTGTTGTTTTCTGCCCACTTGTCCAACCTGTCCAGATCTGCTTGCAGCTGTTCCCTGCCCTCCGGCGTGTCCACTTCTCCCCATAGCTTTGTGTCATCTGCAAACTTGGACAGAGTACATTTCACTCCCTCGTCCAAGTCACTGATGAAGACATTAAAGAGTATCGGTCCAAGGACCAATCAAAAAAGGCTCATCATGTGCAGAGATGGTCCTGCAGGACAGCAAATGCATCCACAGAGTGGGCAGCTTTCACTTCAGCCTAGAGACACAAAGCAAAGTGGACAGAGAACAGCCCCAGTTGGTTGGCCAGACTTTTTGCAGAGAGCTAGACAGACCATGTTGAGTTGAAAAGGTGGGTCAGCTTGATGGTGTGCAACCAGAACAATGAATCAATGAGGCTTCCAGAGGCGAGGCTCAGTGCCCCTTGTTGCAAGGCCAAGTTATGGACTGGGGCACCTGCAGCAGCTCTGGAAATTGCAGGTACCTGTCCTGGGGCCTTAGCTGGAATTAGGCCCTCACGGACCAGGCCAGGCTGCAGTAAAAAGTGGGAGAGTTTCCCCAGCCAAGAGAGAGAGAGAGGGAAAAGTCGGACAAGAGAAAGACATGAGGGAAACAGAAAAAAACTCCACAAAACATAAATATCTCACATAAATTGGGCTAGTGGCCTCATTTATATAGCAGTGATATTTAAGCTTCCCACTGCTAGGCTAAGGTTTGGGTATCACCAAGATACAGTGATCTCAAAGCTTACAAACTAAGGACAGAATCTCTGGAGGAAAGTTAAGCCTTGCCCATCTTTGTGCTAGGGAATCCTAGGACTCTGTTCACATTTGACTTCAACCCTTTCCAAAATCTATTTTAAGGATCCCAGGAAGTATGATGGTCTGTAAAATCCATCCTCTCATTAGTTAATACAACAGATTTGGTCCACTAATTTCTGGTCCCATTCTCCTTTTGCTTACAAGGCATTATCTCATCAGAGTCCTTGGGCTGCATTAGTGGATCTTTCTTGTTTGGACTAATCTAATCTGAATTTCCCTAC
>NW_005842299.1:619931-632609 GCF_000455745.1 Alligator sinensis | reverse complement strand
GTTGGGGGGGGGGGGGTGCATTGTTATACAATAAACATGAAAAATGAAACCGGCTTCTTACCTACACTGTTAAAGGCAAAGAAGTAAGTGCTATTAAAGTCAGCATTATCTATTTCGATAGTCACAGTTAGAAAGCAGGCACTGTGGTTTACCCACTACCCTGCATAATAGATAAAATATCTGAATGCTGATACCAACAGAATCTCTGGTTTAAATATTGCAAATTTGCTTCCATTATGTATTACAATAAACACCCTTCCTCATTAATTTTACTGAAGTCTCCAGATGGGAAACAAAATATTAATTTTGTTCAGCCTTAGGCATTGTTGACTGTTAAGGTGCTCACTAAATCACTGATCTTAAACGCATTAATATTAGATTTCTGCTATAAAAATTTAAGACCCATGGGCATAAGGTTCAGTTTGTCATAAGTATAATTAATTGTTTTTAGAAATGATTAATTTGTCAAAATGGCAAACATATATATTGGGCAGGCAAGACTCCTGAGCAAACTAACCTACCTTAAAGTCATGGTAATACTCATGGAATTATGCAAATTAATTGAGTCTTTCAATGTTGCATAAAATGCTACTACTAGTACAATGCATGGAACATTAGGCTGTTCATCCAACAAAAAAGTTGCATTTTAAAGGCAGGCATCTTTACAAGAGAGGCCTTACGGTTGAAGGTCCTTAGAAGTACAATCTATTTTTCTGCAAAGTGAGAGACTTTCAACCGTTGCACACAGAAGCTGTATTTTTTATTACAATTTTTAAAGCAACTGTCAAGAAAGGGCCAGCAGTATATTATTGTTTTCACTTGTCTGAAACAAAGGAACATAACAGATTTATACTGTTCATGGATGCTACGGGGAAGTGGTATTTATTCTAGTAATAAGAGTTTTACTAGTAAAATCTCATTTACAAGCCTTGAAACTCATGATACACTACATTAAAATCTAAAAGATTAACTTAATTATGTAAATTAAATTTACTGTTTATATTATCTTCTAATCAGTAAAAGTCACTGTCAACAACAAAATAGAAAATGCATTTAGAAAAATCTGCTTATCCAAAAGTGAACATACATGAAATTTTTTTTAGTCAACTGACATTTACAGAGTACTCCGCAAATGGACTGTAGATTTACAGTCCTCCCAATATGCAACAAAGATTTTTTTTTATGCCTACCAACATCTGATTGTTAATGTAAAAAATGTATCAGTAAAGCAAATAAAATATTAAGGGCCAGTGCTGACATCCATAATATCTATGGATCATTCTATCGTAGATTAAATAATCTTAATAAAATATGTTATAGCAAATCCTTGTAGGTGCCTGGAGATGTAGTCTAATGCATCTATTTCTTCACTGTTAAAAATAATTGCAAAATTATCTCAAAAGAGCTATTTTGCAGGATGAAGAAGCCTACCTTCACTACTACTGAGTCTCTTAAAATTCTCTTTTAACATCCTAAAGGCCTGATGTTAAAATCATTTAATCTGTTTTGCATCAGCCTCGCCCAATGACTTCAGCATTCACCCCTATTTCAATACTGCCATAAATAGTATCAACATTACACTGTAAACATATTCTAAGATTTAGGGGGAGCGCCACTGCTAAATACGTTTTGTCTCAGAGTATCACAATGCAGGGTCATTAGACAAATGAACTCATGGAATCAATTATTTTGGTTTGAGGCAACAACTTCTGGCCTTGGTCTAATAGACAAGTATTAATTTCAATCTCTCCACTGTCAATAGTCTTTCTATTAACATATATATCAAAGACACTGTTATTATGACAAACCTAATGGACTCTTTTCCACTCCTCAGCCCACTACTAAGTCTTTTTTCCCCTGAAACTAGATGCTTTATTTGAAAACTAACAACTTTAAATGCAGACCCTCCCAGTTTTTTATTGACATATAGTAAACCAAGTATATTTTGTGCTGAAATTCTACACTGATTTAACAATTTGCTATAGGGTCTGTATTCTAAATACCATCTTAACAGACTGAAGGTTTGCTTGTAATGATAAAATAAATTAGAAAATAATCTGTTTCTGTTCTGTAGATTCACATATGCTACAAATTTCTTCAGAATGTTTAATTGGAGTCATCTTTAAGAAATGGTTTTAAAGAACAAAAACGTGGAAATTCAGTGCCTAGAAAGAAATTCACTCTTAATAAACCTATTGTAAACACAGGTATCACTGGAAATTATAACAGGTTATTTTTATCTATTAGTTTTTCTGTATAATACCTGTTAAAGCTGTAATAAAAGCCATTGCATGTGAAGACGTTCTAGTCCCGTGTCTATGCTGCATACTATAGACCATGTTTAGATTTTCAGTACATACAAAATATATCAACCAGCTCAGTGAGCATTAGGAACATAGGGCTGAAACTGGCCACCTCAACTGCACAAATAATCCAAGATTGCTCCTCAGGTCTCATGTAAGAGGAGCTTCAAAAAGACTCAATGAAACATGGCACAGGTCTGACAACATACTCTGCATAATAATAGATATGTGATTTCTGAACTCACCCTGACTCCTACCCAAACCTGCATAGACAAAGTAAAAGTAACCACCAAATCCTTCTCTTCAATGACCATCAATAGAGGAACTCCAAGAGTGTGCTGTCTTCAGGCTCTGGTCTGCAGGAACCTGTTCTCTTTTTGTACTGCTGGCTGATACTTTACCCCAGGGGTGGGGCAAAGGAAACATGTTAGTAGATTCATCCAAGCTGCCATCACCCCTCTTCTGCTCCTACAGAATACAGAAATTCTTTCCACCACAATTTTGCAACCCACTGGGCCACAAGAAGCCTTCACATTGCACAGGGATTTGCAACACCACACCTTCACCATCACTTTGTAAAAAAGAACTACATTGATTCCATTTACAGGGGTGATTGTATTATTTCCCCCCCTATCAGATTTGGGCCTTATATGTGCTGTACACGTAAGGAGGAAACTTAGACTAATAGGTCAGGTCTACACATGATGTTATGTCACCATACCAATGTGCTATGGCATCAGAGCATCTGCAGGCATTTACATGTGACCAGCAGCTACTTTGTTGTAGCAACACACTCTTCCAGTATAGCGTGCTGCTATACTAAAGTAGCTGCTAAAAATAACCATGTGCCATGCATACAGCACAGAACAGGCTGTTGGAAGTAGTAAATCACAGCGCAGTAACAACTTCACTATAGCAAAACTTGTAGACATGCCAATAAAGTTCTAAAAGTCCCCTGCTGTAGTCTGTTCAGCCAGTGAGACTGAAACAAGTAGTTCCAGACACCGATGCTGCCATGATTTTCTGAAGAAGTTTTCTGATCCTGGGTGTTCATTCTTTAGGACCTTTCTCCAAATGCCACATTTTGATCAGACACAGCAGAAGCCAGAATAAGCCCCAATTCTACCCCTGCCTGCAAGCTAAGCAGATGTCCCCACGTCTCTCCATAAACAACACTTAGCCCTTTACTGCAGCACACTCCTTTAGGAAGGAGGATTCTATTTACTGCTTCCAGTCCATCACAATCAAGTATCTGACCTGGTTACTTGTGCTGGACACTGGATTTTCCTCTTGCCTGGATTTACCATCTTGACCCCATTGATGCCAATATGAGAATTATTAGATCACTGAATGATTTTGTTTTTAATGAAATGTGCGTAGACTTAATAGACCATAGTGTCACAGAAGAGGTCTTATGAAGTATAGATATTTGAACACAGATTTTAATAACTTGTTATGCACTACTATATGCATTTTTGCATTATACCATGCTGCAAAAGTGCAGCAAATGTGTATAATACCAAGTCATTGTGATGTGCCAAGAAGCGTAAATGTTAAACTTGCTCTGCAATCAATACTCAAAGTAAAATATTTTGCTCCTTTTATATCTTTTTCTCTGAATACAAAGAACAATCACATCTCATTGTGGAGTTAATCACTTGCTAACTTTGAAAAGTGGAAGTAACAATACAAAAACCCAGACACTTAGAAACATAGATGAGCACTTACTTATTCACTGTTAAAAAAATAATGGCAAACCATTTTGAAAGATATATATATTTTTTGCAGTTTCTCTAATTGACTTAAACAGAAATAGTCCTGTGAGTAACCACTCACCATGTTCCCTGTTTTCAGATGCAATATGCAGCCACAAAACTGCAACATGCCAGCACCTGAGGTCCAAAAAATTAATTAAGAGTACAAACTAGAACACTTGCACATTTTACTAACTAATTGCTAGCACTTTGGTTTTTGCCTGCAATTGACTTTTTACAGACACTAAAGAGTATGGATGTACATTCTGAAGGCACAACTTTTCCCCACAGAGGGGCAACTAGAGCATTTTAAAATCTGGTTACACACACACACACACACACACACACACACACACACAGATAAATATGTATGTGTATATAATAATAAAATATATTTATAAAATATTCTAGAATGAAATGTAGCCTCTAAATCATCTAGTTAGCATTTAACTATAAATAACCATATCTTCAAATATATACATAAAATATACATTAATACATGTTAGGGGCTGACTGTAACCTCTACATTGACAGAAAGCTTCTAAGGGCATCCTAATATTAATATAATTTATCAGCATTTGAAAGGCTGTATGTTCCATCTCTAATCTTGGTAGTTTGTGAATGATCTGTGAGGGCAAGCATCAGAAAATAAAGATAATAAAGACAATGCAGGATTAGTGGTATTCTGAAAAAAGAGAACCTTTCTGCCACCACATGCTGAGATGATGCTAAAATTATGGTAAGGAAGCAGCCTCTTTGATTGCTGAAACACTACTATATTTCTGAAACCATTGCTTTTGTTACCATCAAAATCAGAAGAGGCAACTTATGATTTCATTTGTTCTGTAACCTACAAAAAGGACTTCTGAATGTCATAAATACTGCAGACTTTTATTATTATTCCAAAATGCTTTGCTTACTACTTTTAACCCAACATTATCTTTGACTGCTTTTAGATAGTTCTCGTAAATATGTTAGTTTTGACTTGCTTAATGCATTAATGTAAGGATTTTCTATTACCAAACTAAGCAGGCTAATCAAAAGGATATTATGCCATAATGAAAGGTGTGTATGTAACCAGATTTTGCTATATATACTTTAGAGCCTGATCCTTTTCTAATCAACTTCAGTGGAGCAAGACCAAATCGGAGTTATATTGTCATTATTTTATGTGGTTAAATTACAAGTACGCTGCAAGTTAAATACAAGAGGCTGTCTCACGACCTTGCTTACTTTAAGGACTGATGTTTAAAAGTAGGGGTGCACTGATAGAGATTTTTGGGGCCGATACCAATAGCCGATATTTAAGGAAGCATATAAGCCGATACCCATCCAATTCCCAATACAGCTGCCACCAACTGGTAAGTCTGATGTGGTGGAAGGGTATGGGGGAGGGAAAAGGAGTCAGATCAAGGTCAGATCAATGCCCTCTGTGGTGAGGGAGGGGGCAGGGGAAGAGGCAGCACTAGGAGCAGAGCAACGGCAAAATTTTGGGTGGATGCAGCATCCTCCCAGCACTGCCAGCACCCACTCCAAGCCCAGCCCAAGTGAGAAGAGTCCCATACAGCCCTGGCTGCAGCCCACCCCAGCCCGCCCTGTACAGATCTAGGGGGCACACGCCTTCCAGTGCAGCAGCGGGAGCTGCTTGCCTGCCACAAGCTGTGGCTCCGCCTCCCCCCACATGGGCAGGGCCTGCCCCTGCCCCCTCCCTCACTGTGGGGGGGCATTGATTTGCCCCCCATTCCCCTTCCCTCCTCCCTCCCCTTCTGCCACAATGGACTTACCAGCTAGAGGCAGCTCTCCACGCTGCTGGTTCTGCTCCTCGCTGCGAGTGCTGCACTGAGACTGTGCGCAGCAAGGGCATTTATCGGCCAAATTGTCGGCTCCATTGGGCCAATATCCAATACAGCCAGTTTTCTTTATATCAGTACCTATCCAATATCGGACCGATATATCAGTGCACCTCTTTTTAAAAGTGTTCTCAACCAACCTGATCTCCAAAATTGTGGTTTTACCTTTGACATCTAAACTTGATTATGTAAAAAAGTCCTGAGAGTATGAATTGCATTTGTACATGCACAAAAGATGGACCCAGATTCAGCCATCTTTTCTCATATGGGATTGCAAAGGGGGTAAGTTTTTTTCTAATCAATGTGAATGAGTGGCAGAACAAGACCACAGTTTGAAGTGCTTAACTATCCAAGATGTTCATTAAAATCTTTAGACACCAGAAACTGTACACACGGAGACATGGAGGGAAAAGTACACACAAAATCTAACCCTGAAGTCTTGTTTGATAGAAATTGAAATATTAAAATTGATTCAATTGAAGATATGCTTTCAATCTTTCAAAGGTGTTACTTTATTTTGTTATATGAAAATTACAATCTACTATGAAAAGACTTCTGCATTGGAAACTAAAGAAAAGATTTTTTACCCTCTATTTAAAACCAGCCATCAGCAATATTCAAACGTATATAGATTTAACAAGCTGTCATTAAGCAATGAAGTCTTACGTTTTTACTAGACATATAATTAGACTTTTTATTATCAGCAATAATATCACTAAAGATATTTTTAAAAACTTGCTGTGACGCAGTTGCTGTGGCACATGGGACTGAAATTTCCATTACAATGCATGACTCTACTGCAGGTACTGTAGCCCCCAGGTATTATTTTTTAAATAAATCTGGGTTTTTTACTTAATATATAGGGACCTGCCAGCATTGCATTTAATTTTTAACTGCTTAGAGGCCCAATCCAGTGTTCCTTGCAAAACTAAAATTACTAGGCAAAACCAGGGAGATATTTTAGTGTGCAAGGAATGAAGAATCAGGCCTGCTATTCATACAATCCAAACAGAAAAGATCTAAGCTTTGTTATATCATCCAAGTTATCCTAGCTTATAGTACTGCACATAACATTGGTAAGATAAGGGTACACTTCAGTGTACAGACTCACATTGCAAATCTACCACTGGCTATTTAGCTCATACAAGCATATTCAGAAGGTCAAGGTCACATTGACTTGATATGTAGTGAATTGAAGGAGTAAATAGATGCACCTCTAACTGACGTTAGTAGCAACTTTTCCATTAACTTTAATGGGAATAGGATCCAGAATTTGTCTCTCATATTGGGTTTTATTATATTTGATTGTCATATAATAGATATTTATCTTGTGCCCTTTGAAATCAATGGAAGCAGGATAATGCCACATAGTATTTTTTCTTGAATAAATAGCAGGGCTGACTAGAAAACAATAATTATTTTGACTGAGAGATACCCCAAAATAGTCAATAGCCAGTGCTAGGAAATAATAAATGTAGGCTGTAGTCCCTGCTCAGGCTAACTCAGGCTAAAGACTTGAATTTCAGTCAAGAGCTTATCAAATGAATGTCCAAACTATTGGGTGTGTCTACTGTTAGGCAATTAGTATGCCTTAATAAACCCCGGCACAGTTCATGCTAGAGTTTATTGCTCCTGGGTGCAGCATTTGCACATCTTCCTGGGACCACACCACATTAAGCCAGGGCTGAGCAGCCCCAACTGGTAGAGGATCCCAGGGGCCAGCCTGGAGCTCCTCTGACATGCGCTGCAGTGAAGTAAATAACTCCACCATACGATTGTAATTATGTCTGGCAGTCCTATTCTATGCCAGAGTCAATTCTATGCCTAATTCTATGGCATCCTAATAGCACCACACATGTAGATACAGACATTTTATTGTAGAGATAGTTAGGCAACTTTGTAGTCAACTTCTCATGTAGATGTGCCCGTTGTATTCTCTGGTGGTATTCGACCGTATCTCTCCAGGTATGTCTACACAGCAAAATGCAATGCCAGACAGATTTCAGAGTTAGCTCAGATGATGAAAACAGTACAAACTGTATAAACACAGCATTCCCTCTGAGTTAATATACCTTGTTTCTCACAGCAGGGTTAATTAGTCCATGCAAGACACTACACTAACACAGCTAGACTGCTTCTGGTACTCAAACTAGCCTGTTCGAGAGCTAGCTTGGGTATCTCCACAAAGCACTTCATTGTGCTCATCAGGTAAACTAATAAGACCAATAAGTATACCAATATTACTCAGCCTGGACCTCAGTAATATTCCAGATAGAACTGTCATCTAAACTAATATGTTTCCACAAAACACTTAGAATTTTTAAAGGTCATTTTGATAGAAAAAGTTGCATTTAAAAATTTTCAACCAAGCCTCTCAAGAGATTCAGAATCTTGTCCCCAAACTCTTGAACCTAAGATAAACTGTTCGTGCTTTATTCACAGAAGCATGCCTAGTTCTGTGCTTTATACAATTTTAAATTACTGTGTTACAAAACTATATTTTTCACATGGTCCTTTCTGATGCCCACTGGGAAACCCATGAAAATGAGATGCATCACCATAGGGTTCTCCTCGTAAAATATTTACAATAAATATTATACATTGTAATGGTTGTACAATCATTCTCTCTCATCATATAATAAAATATTCATAAAATGCAAAAACGGAGAAATTATAGTATTTTAATTTTTTTAAAACAATATCTTATAGTTGCCAGAAACATTATAAAATAGGAGTAAAATAAATGGCAAAAGAAAAAAAAGGAACATGATCATTGCTGTCTTCTATATATAATATTTTTAACAATTGAACCCTTTCCTTTTTCTCTAAATATTTTTTTATTACAGAAAAAGACTCATGTAGTAGCAATTTCCATAACAGATTCTACAAATTATTTACATGTATAAATGTATGTTTATGGTTCTCCTAATGTTCTAGCAATAAAGTGATCTTTACTATTTCATTTTGTTAGTTCATCATTAGAAAGAAACCTGGATAATTGCAAGCAGGCCATAGACTCATGACTGGGTGTGTAATTTTGATTACTTTCCTAATTTCAGGTATAGAAATAGAGAGTGAAGGCCTCAGCAACTCTTATAGTCTTGAAAAGACTGTTACAGCTTGTGTTACTGAGGCAATAATTCATACCTTCAGTTCTTATTGGAACACACCCCAGCCTAAGATCTATAGCAGTGGTTCCCAACCTTTTTTTTTCTGCGCCCCACTGCTGGGAACAGAGAGTGGTAGCGGTGGCAGCCCGGCAGTGGGGGGGTGGGGGAGCTCCCAACACATGGTGTGGCTCATCTTTTCTGAGCAGGGCTGCCAGCATTGCCCCCACGACCCTCATTGGGTCGCAACCCGGGGTTGAAAACTGCTGCTTTATAGCCACTCCAACAGATTCAAAGGTCCCACTTTTGGGGGTATAAGATCATATTTATGCAACCACCCAACTGCTTTCACTCTGCAGTGATAAAGTATTACAGTACTCATATTTAATGGAATGGCATCCATTTACATGAAGTCGGTGCTGTGATTATCATGCATGATGTGCATTGTCATGCATACCTACCTCCAACAGGAAAGTAACATCCAACTGTCTCCTAATGGCTTCGTTTTATTTTAATTTTTTTTTTTTTAAATGAGACCGTGTCCCCTAGGCCTTCTCTTACTTTACATCCTGCAACCTTTGTGTCATTTGTAGGACCCAGCGGATGATGCAGAGTGTAAATGAAGTAGATTTGCTTAGGCCATGATTCTCCTGAATGAAGCGGATCTTTTTTGTTCTTTTCTATACTGGGTTCTAGATCATACAGCCCAGGTTACATTGTTGTACAGGGATTACACTCTTTTTTTAACCACACAAACTCAGTTCAAGGTAAAACATCAATTGTAAATGAAAAGCATGATGGCCCCAGGTCATACCAGTATCTCCTGTGGTAATATGTATGCGTTAGTTTACTCTCTTGTACAGTTAAACTATAGACACCAGTCACCACTGAAGAGTAAGAAACAGCCAGAATTACCATACAGTAGGACCCAGTATTGCTACGGTCCTATCCTTCAAGTTATGGTGATATTTGTGTAAACATTGAGCTTTTAGTGAATGTGCTTCGCCACTTTATATTTAAGGTATTCCATTGCCCCTTCCTACCTCAGATTCTAATGATTTTTAGATATAGGTTGTTAGCTTAAATACAACCCAAATGTACTAGCCCATATATCTAAATGTGTAAACCGCCCAGTACTCCCACACATGAAAAAAATATGTAGTCCTTAGAACATTTTTTTCCCCACTTTTTCACCTGCTCTTGGGGTACAATCCAACAGTTTATTTGTGCATTAGTTAGTAAATCCAACATACACTTTTCAAGCAGATAAAAACATGTCTTTGTCCACTTCACAAACACATGTTCTGTGACTACACTGCACTACACTAAAGCCAGGAAGCAGAGCATTGCAAATTATGCTAAGCAGTGGCTCAATATTTCTTCCAAAAATCAAAGTGTTGTTAACATAAAATTCATAGGTGCACATTGTTTAACTGACATCATAATCCTAACAAGCAATGTAATAACACATAATAAAAACAATTTTATATAATGAAAGGCTGATTCTGTATCCTGCTTGTACTTATTTTATATTAATAGAGTTACTCTTGATTAATATCTCTACATAAAGATAAGGATCAATCCCTGTAGGAGCAGTATGGGACTTTAAAGGGAAAAGAAAATCAGCAAAAATGTATGTACCACTACAATGTTCATACTCTGGGTGCTGGACTGGTGCTGATTCAGTTCAGTGCATGTATAGCACTAGTGGTTGGTGTAGACTGAAAACAGAAGGGGGAGCTCTCACTGCACCAGCCAGGGAGAAGGGGAAGTTGCTGCTCAATCAAGCAAGGAGGAGGAGGGGGAGTGTTCCCTCTGCTATTAACAGGGAAGGACCCTCTCTCAGCCCCTTCCTTTAACCCCTGAATAGCACCAAAAAGTGGGATAATCCATGTTTTAAGTAGCTAGCTTCAGCTTCTCAGGGAAATTTCTCTGTTAGGCTGTTTGAATTATCTTTTGTCTCGGGTTAGATATATATGGTTTTTAACCAAAAGTGTGCACTTTTATCTAAAAAAATTCAGTCTTTTTGCACTGGCTTACTTAGGTTTTATAATAACAATAATAATAATAATTGTGTTTCATTAATTTCATATACGTCAGACACCAGTTGGTATAAACAATACCCTAGTCTCCAAAGATACCTAACAATAAATCACTGTTTGGGTTCCCGTAAATTTATACCTCATTCCACTGACCGTGATATTCAAATGGAAAATATAAAAACACCAGACCATGCTTTGGAGGACTTTATGTCAGTAACCTACTGACTAAATTACACTCCTCTGTATAGAGAAACCTAAGAATTGCCATATCAGAGCTGGCCAGCTGGCCAGCTGGCCATCTAGTTTGCTGAACTGCCTCCAGCTGTGGCTTGCATCCAAAACTTCAGCCAATGTAATTTTTGTAATAGCAAGTAGTTGACACAGACCATGGACAACACTCTTCATTTATTAGGAAATTCAACTGTAATTTGATGCAAGTTTCTAAAAAAGGTTGCAGTATTCCTTTTATTTAACTGACACAGCTAAGCGTGCACAGGACTATAACCATATGGAAACTGCTTATACAATTTGTAAGAAAGATGTGTAATATTTTATGATATTTGGCATGACTTATCAGGGACCACAACATACAGTATAACAGCCAGCCGGTGATATGCTTCACATTTTAGTGAATAAAATGCCATATACTATAAAATGTTTGCAATCCTCTCCTAAATACTTTCAACAGTGACAGTGCAGTTCTACCCTGAAAAGTATCTACATAAAAATGTCATCATCTTCTTCAATAAATCTCCTTCTTGGTCATCATCAAGGCACTTTTCAAGGACAAGGATTTGCATGAGTGTCATTAAGAAGAGCATATGAAGACAACAGTATAGCACAGGTGTGTCTGAGGAAATTATTTAATGAGTGACGGAAAGAACGTACCTCCACTTTCAAAGACCATGTTTAATTTTCATGGATCTTAAGGCTAGAAGGGACCATTATAATCTCTAAATTATCATTTAATCTAAATTCCCATATTAAAGTTTCTAGATTTTACTTAGTGATACTTGCATCAAGTCTACAACTTTTCACTGAACTGAAGCCTTTAAAAATGCCCACTCCTGACTTAAGTGATGGAGGGTCTGCCACTATCTTTAATGAGATGTTAGCATAATTAATTAACATCAATTTCAAAAACGTACTCTTTATTTCCCATCTGACCCAGTCTAGTTTCAGCTACCTACCATTGTAAACCACTATATTTGAGGTCCCGTATCTGTCTGTTGCACATGCTTCCTGTCTGTCAACTTACGCTCAAATTATGAGTTCTCTGGGACAAGAACTTTCTCATTGTTCTGCATTTGCACCATGCCTAGAATAATGAAGCCCTGACCTGTGACTGGGGCATGAAGATGCCACCATAATACAAATACATAATAATGATAATAATTACATTAACGCTCTTAGCCACAGCATCATGCTGGGGGGCTCATGTTCAGTTAGTCAACTATGCTGACCCCTAAATCATTTTCAGAGTCACTACTTCTCAGGATACAGTCTCCCTGTGTGACCTGTGGAGCTTGCTGGAATAGCAGTTAGATATAACATATTTACATAGTCAGGGCCAGTTCATGATACTCTCATAGTGGTAGAATCACTTACAATGATTTTGTCCC
>NW_005842299.1:607861-619900 GCF_000455745.1 Alligator sinensis | reverse complement strand
CTGCTGAACACAGATTGAAATGTATCGCCACCACATTAAACAATCACTGCATACCTTATCAGAACACTAGGAAAAGTTATATTCAACGTTTCATTTGACTTTACATTGATGCAATCTTGTATTTTTGGGGGATAGAATTTAAGTGCAGTTATTTCTAACAATTACATTTTACATTTTTCTTAACAAAAGGAAAGAATTCATTTGCTGAAACACAGGGGTGTCTCTTGTCTCTTCTCTTTGCTGAATGTGCATTTTCATGGCTCCTGTCATAAACACCATAACCAGAAGGTTCACCCAGTCTACCTAGGATTGCCTACTAAAAGTAGATTAGTAAGAGAAAAAAAAATTAAACCATTGGGGCTACCCTTCTCTGAAGGTCAACTAAGGGCACCTATATACATGCCAGATGCCTGCTCTGATGCATGCTAATTAATTGTTGACAAGTTTTAGTTAAAGTGCCCCCACCACCATTTTGAAGTGCAGGACACTGAATACGTGTGATGCTGCAGTCACTTTAATTAGAGCAGCTCTCATAGGTGCTCTAATTAAAGTGCCTCCCCCCGCCCCCCCTGCACCCCAGAGCAGATGCAAAGATGCCCTTAAGTGATTTAACTCTAAGAATCTAATCCATCCAGGGAAGAACACAATTTACTGGGATGTTGCCTGCATCCCCCCCGATATCATTCCCAAGTAGCCATGTGCCCTAGGTCCAGAAATCTTCTCCCAATGGTAGGACAACACCCGTTTTTGGTGGCATTCCTCTTCACATTAAAGAGTAGCCCCCATGGTTGCAAAACCGTGAAGACCCATAGTGACTCATGGGCTGAATGGAGCCAATTGTGAACGGATAAGAGCCCTAAGAGGGTGCTGATGTTCCTGTCATTTACAAATGTTCTACTGTTTGTGTTGAAATGAAGCAAAATCACAATACAGAAAAAAATCAGATATGCCATAACAATTATCTGACTACAAAATATGAAAGCCCTATAAATCTATATGTGCATTGTTAACAAATGTTTCCTGCCTTTTTGCCTTTTGTGAAAGTTTCTGTTTTGCTTCATACACAAGAACAATTTAATAACAAATTATGCACAATTTACTGTCATGAATGGCGCAGATAATTTTTGGTCGCAAGCATTGCTGGCTGCCTTAATTCAGGCAAGGCACCAAGTGAAACAGGTATTTTGCTTACATATGCATTGCAGGATCAGGCCATCTTCAGATTTATTTATTCCATAATTTACTTTAGTAAGGGACAGACTCATCCATTAGTTTGTAACAGCAATCCTAGCTGAAACTCCAAGTTAAAAATGCTGAGTATAAATAGCAGTAAAAATGCTTTGGCAACAATAGGAAAATATATGATTGTGTATTCTATCACATAGCTTAAAAACTGCAGGTTAAGCAAATTACCAGTGCCTCTGTATTTCTAATTCTGCCGATCACCTAAATGAATTATCAAGCATGAACTTTTCAGTTCTAACTGCATCTCTTTCTAAATACCTTACTATTTAGCAGCCTAAAGGGAACCAACACATCAGTAACACCTTCTATGCACTATCGAGTCCCAGCTTGAACACACTAAACTCTGAGGCCTTTTGAAATCTTTAAAGCCAATCATACATAAGACAGATTCTATATTGCAGGGCTGGCTAGCGACACTTCAGCACAAAACAATATTTCAAGCTTTCTGATATACATGTGTCACCTCTATGTGACAAATAGCTTGTATTAATTAGGCACTAGACTTGGTGAGATTGCTGTTATTAACTGAGAGAAGATGGGTTGAATTTAATTGTGTGTGACATCAAAGTCAAGTGACTGATATTTCAAGCATCATTTAAAATGTTTGATATTGGAGTCATTGTATTCACATAAAGACTGTCTAAAAATATAAAGGAGACTGATGAGAGAGGAACTGGAATGCATTCATACAATCCATCTTATGAAGTGAATTTGATGTAATTTTGCTTGTATTTTTGACCCAGTGTTGACAATATTTATTTATTTAGTTAGTTGTATAAAATTATTACTTTGAAGAACAGTTTATTTTTCTCAGTACTAATTTTGGAGACAGCTGGATCAGCTGGTATCAGTTCCAGCATCAATATTCTCAAAAATGTGGACATAAGCAAAAAGAAAGAAAAGAAAGGAAAAAAAAGGATACAAGTGCATACAAGGATTTACTTCATTGCTATTGATGAATATGCATCTTTTTTTGGAAAATATTATCTAAGACACACAGACTACTCATTATTTAGGCAAACTTCTGTATCAGCCTCATTAAAAAAGGACAGAGATATTTTTAACATCTAACAAGAAATTATTCATTTATTTAGGAAGTAAGATCTTACTATTATACCACATAGTATATTAATGGGCAAACATCTCATACTTATCATTAGTACGTGACGACTGTTGTTTTTGGCTGCTTCTCCCATATAAGTCAATGGGAAAACTCCCATCCAGGTAACTGGGGCAGAATTAAGTCCATAGTATGTAATAAAAATATTCTAAGTTAAAATAAATCCTGGGTGTTAGGCTGAAAGTTGTGTCAATAAACAACTGACTTTAAAATGTATTCACTTACTTTCTTACACCATTATAGCATTCCTTCCATCTTTAAAAAAATACATAAAATAAGATAGTTGTTTATTCCATGCTTGATGTAAAGTATACAAAACAATCCAATTGAAATTGGCTTAATTAAAATGTAATGTGTTGCAAGCAAATGCTTATCCCTTAGGTATTTCCCCAAGTAGAGAGATCTAAAATGCATGACAGCTAAAAGTAAATATTAACATTTTCACAAAACTAGCAGGATTGTTTTCCAATTAGAGCAAATCCTGCACCCCTCCACAGGTGCCTGGGGCCCTAAACACAGAAGTAGTAGGAGAAATGCCAAGATCTCTGGAAGGCAGACAAACATGCACAGTCTCTTTATGCTGCACCCTCAGAGCATGAGACCAGGGTGAAAAGAATGTCTTTGTTTTCTCTAAAAACTTCTATGCGACTCCACAGAGGTGTGCCAGGGAAATGCTTTAAATCAGTTCATCTCCTGTGTGCTCAGGTCCTGCCCTGACCAAGTTGGACCCACCCACTATGTAAAACTTCCTGGGCAACCTGAGATAATCTAAAATTGTCTGTAAGTTTTCTGGAATGTATTTCTTATTTTAAATGATCCATTAAATACTGTCTACGTCTGTGTATTAGTCTGCATGTCATTTGCCAGGAAGTCACTGCCAGTATTCAATATTTGAAACTGGATCTGTGTTGGCTAGTTTTGACTAAATACATAATTCATATAGCATGCTCCTTGATAATATCTGCATAGCTCTCAGAATCAGATTTCTAGTACCACATTTACAAATTAAAAAACACTCTCTGCAAATATTTTCAAACATATACTTAAAATTCACTGTTGCCACCAACATTCCTGCCAGAAAACTCATTACCTAGAAGAATATTCATAGAAAGCAAACATCAAAGGGGTGTGAACATAGTCAAAGCAAATTTGCTTTAAAAATGCAAACAAATATTTGTGGGATTCTTTTTACAGTATCCAACAGTACTTTTTAAGACTCCACACCATTCAAAATTATGTTTATTAAAAAAAGGCTTCTCTGTTTGAAATAAAAATATTTAAAATGAACATTTATCTTGTGCTTAAATTTCTTCACCACTATTCCTGGTAAGTATAGTTAAATGACAGAAAATTAGAAGAGCAAGAGTTTTCAAAAGGACTCAGTTAAACATAAACACCTTGTGCCCCAATACAGCAGTATGTTTAAATGAAGCATAAAAATAATATTTGGTTCTGCAATTAAGACCAATCATAATATCAGCAAAAACAAGCAGGTATCAATCTAATAATAGCCTTCATCTGTCTTCAGAGGCACACTGAAAACCTTAAGGCAAGGTTTTGAAAAGGATAGTGCTACTTCTCCTTTGATGTAAGAAACTGTTTATGTATCAAATTTGACTGTGACATAAAAGTTTCCTTTGTAGATCATAAGCTAAATTCATTTGGTCTTTAAACTTTGCTAGTATGTTGGCTGGAATGTGACCTTTTTGGAAACTGTTTTTCAAATACAATTCCAGTGGTTAAAATACCAGTAGCTTCGTTTGTGAATTACTTGTCTACCTGCCATTGTGAGACATTCTTTCTATACATCCTCCCTGTAATAATATATATCCTAGGCATTGTTTTCCCTTCCTGGCAAAGACATGTGACTTTCAATTTTTGCAACCATATTGAGTGCTGTGAAAGATATATCTGAGAGGAAAGCAGCGTTTCAAGCTTTATCTCTGCTATCTCAATACACTCAGAATTTTATCTGGGCCTCCACCTGACCTCCAATATTGTAGGAACAATTTTGCACCCATAATTAAATGCAAGAGTAGTTATTTGTGGCAGCAATTGTACCCATTTAGAAGACTAACTGCCCAATTGAGACTTCTAAATAGGTGCAATTGCATGTTCAAATAATTGGCCCCACATATAATTGTAGCCACAAAATTGTGCTTACAATATTGGAGATCCTTATTGGAAATGTAGACTCCTCTACTATAAATAAGTTATTTTCCTCTTCTCCGCTTTGTAATCATATGCATAGCTAAGAAGGACCAGGGACATTTCTTAAAGGTGGGGGGACTCCAATCACATGGATTTATTTACTCATATTGTAAAGTGTCATTTGCTTATCAGTATGGTATCTGGATAAAAAGGTCACAACTGTCCCACAACAAGCTACCAGATTTAAACACATTATTATCAGAGCATATTTCACTTAAAAAAAAATTGTTTCATTAGGGTGAATATTAGAATATTCGGGTGTAGTTCTTTCTATTGCAATTTGTATTCAAGGTGTGTTGAAAGCAAGTTGAGTTGTGTTTCTAGTCATCTCAACCATCTGTTGTGCATCAAACTTTAAAGCATGTAGCCAATTTTTTTTCTCCTGATTTGTTGAAAAGAAGGCTGCTTACAAAAAAGATGCAGACTTGAGTCTCCTCTTGCAGTTTTACTTTGTTAATAGTTTCACGGACTTGGATGAGTTACTCCTAATTTACTCTGGAGATCAAAATCTGTCCTCTTATCAGTTGTATGGTTTTACCAGTACAAGCCATCTTTCCCTGAAACAACACTCATTTTTGGTTCCACCAGCACTTCTGTCCAAATTTTTATGGGCATTTACATACAAATATAAAGGGATTTAGCCACAGAAAGGAACTAGGTCAGATAGCATGTGATGCTCACAATTTTCCAACTCTTCAACAGCATTGCAACATAGTAAAGTAGTTGACTCCATAGTATCCCTGATAATTGTTTCATCATAGCCCACTCATATTGGGGCCCCTAATCAGTAGATGAGAATGTCAAACCACTGCTGTTCAGCTCCTCCACTAATAACATTAGACATACTTGAGAAAAGAAACAAAGGAAATATTCAAAACATGCTTATGCTATGAAGAAGAGAACTATATTCTCTTGCACCAAAACTATGCAACTTCCAGAAAATTAATAAATACTAGTAATTGTTCTGTGGCATTGAAGTCTTGAGGTCTGATCTACCTAACTCAAGGGAAGTTAATGAAGCTTGAACAATTTACATCAGTTGAGGGTTTACTCCTTCAAGGAAGTACACAAGTTATAGAAATGTATTTCAATCTAATCATACTCCATTCAGCATCATGTTCACTGAACATGTCTATTTTTTGTATGTTTACCAAATGATTTTTAATGCACTACATAATTTAGTGGCAAGCAATAGGCTTGGCTGAACGAATGTCAGCCAGTGAAGATCCAACATGGTGCATTCTCAATCTTAGTACTTAGAACAAGAACTAAGAAGAAAACATTTAACAGATGTATGAACTTGGAATCTAAGTCAGTGGATTTCAACCTTTTACATTTGCAGACCCATTTGGAAATTTTGAATGGAGGCATGGACCCCTTTGAATTGTAAGTGTGAGTATTCACATCCTTTTGATTTATCATATAGTCATCTTTCATGGACCCCTTAGACAGTCTGTGGACCACCAGGTTTCTATGGACCACTACTCAGTGTGTGATTAACACAAATGTTATCACACTTATTCCTCTACATTTGTGATAATAAATAAATAAAGAACACACTACTGTTTTGTGGTCTAAAATAGTCTAATCTTAATGCAAACATTCCTCCAAGAAAATTAAAATGTTTACTTGATTGTAATACTGTGACTAGAACTGACAGTAGTTCAATAAAGTTTTTTCATAGATCCCAAGATTTTAACATGAAAAAAATCTGACTTGCATAGTACAGGCCTGAGTACCCTACCCAGTCATTTCTACCTGAGGCCCAAAACTTGTTCAAGCTACAGCATATCTATAATATCATAAAGATATAGTTCATAGTTATTTATTTCTATGTTATAATAGTTCCATTTCTGAATGTAGCACTCAAAATATTTTTTACAAAATCTCTAGCAGAAGGATTTATTATCAAATATAACAATAATCTTGAAGTACCACCATCACAGTTTTCTAAATCGTGCCACAAGTTTTAGGTAGAAAATATGATGGAGTTATGAGAAACAGTACATTTCTCAGATAATGTGTATCAGTCCATAGCTATCTAAAAAGAGCTACTGAGAAATGGAGGTGCTGAGAGTTACAGGCAGCTTTTGATAATTCTTCCAGCACATTTAAATCCTTATATTGGAAGTGTGTCCAGTGACTAGCAAAGGGTCTTGGGAAGTCAGGTCTTGAAGGGCTCCTATATACGTGCAAAGAGCCTGCTCCAACACACTGTAATTACAGAGCATTGCAGCAAATTCGATTAATTGTGTCTGCTGGAGCATGGTAATTACTGTGATCCAACAGACTCCAGCATCATGTGCATCAGTGTCCCCATGCTGAAGAATGGCAGCAGGGGCGCTTTAACTAAAGCTCATTCAATGAGCTTGACAACGACGCTTGTTCAATGATGCTCTGGGTGCTTTAATTAGCATGGTTCTTGGCACCGTGCTAATTAAAGTACCCCTCCCCCCGCCCCCACTCCCCACCTCCCGGAGCAAGTCTATAAACACCCTAGAGCTGATTCTGGGTTCTGCCTTTTATTTGAGGTATTGCCGTGGATGAGTGACTTAATTTCTCATTTTATCGTCTGTGAAACAGGTATGGTTTGAATTTTCAAAAGTTGCCTGTAACTCTGGGTATCCCTATTTCACTGTAGCTGATTTCAGATAGCTGTGGACTAATGTGTGGTACTGAACCAGTGTCCCAAGGATTTCAAGAGAAGTTGCAAGCATCTAGTGTGCAAACTCCACTAGCTACATTTTCAATGTGCTCAGCCCGCTGAATCTCCCATTGTTCTTAGTGCCAGCTCTGGCACTTTGCCCACAATGTGGAGCAATTATGACATTCTACAATTTAAAGTTTGGACACACCTCCCCTCTTTGGACTTGTCCCACCATGATGTTTTACATGAGAGAATCCACAGTGTTTCTGAAGCGATAGGACAGAGAAGCTTTCTTTAAGAGACCACTCTAATCCTTTAGTTGGTAAAAATGTATTATAACTTTTTGTCCTTCAACTATTGATGAATTGACTTGTGACAGGGTAAAAGTAAAGGCACTGTAGCCTATAGAGGGTTAACTTTTCCCAGCTGATTACACCACTGCTCAAGGCAGAACATAGAGGGAAGGAGGAACTAAGTTAAAAGGGATCTGAAAGGAAGGTTGTGCCTTTGCTTCTCTGATTCAGAGTATGGGGAGAACTTCGGGGGAATTACTACCCAGTGGTTTTTAGTTTGTTTTCATTACTGTCTGTTAAATTATGAGAATAATAAAATAATGAATGTGTTAATTGTTATTATTACTACTAATTATTGGAAAATAACTGAAAGATTCACTGATTAAATCTTAAAATCATATTTTGAAAAGGTTGAGAAAAAAACCTCAAAAGTACTGAGGCTTAGAACTGATATACAGCCAAGCCCTCAGATACCACCGCATCTGTACTGAAGAGAACACCCGGGATCGCCACCTCACCAATCTTAAAAAGGCTTTCACCCAGCAAGGACACTCCTCCAGAGAGGTAGATCGCACATTTGAAAGTGCCACCTGGATACCACGTGAAGAACTGCTGCAGTACAGAAGAAAAACACCCATAAATCACACACCGCTGGTTATGACGTATCACCCCTCCCTTGAACCTGTACGGAAAATCCTCAAAAAATTGCAACCCATATTAGAAAGAGACCCTGTTCTTAAAAAGATCTTCCCAGAGCCACCCATTCTAGCCTTCAGACAAGCACCGAACCTCGCCAACCTCATCACCAGAAGCAAACTTCCTCAACCCCAGAACACAACAAAAGGATCCAGACCGTGCTATGACAAGAAATGCAAAACCTGCCCCCACATCTCCACCACCCCCACTATTACTACACCCCACAACAGAGCCATCAGCATCCCTGGATCTTACAGCTGCACCTCCAGGAATGTAGTATACCTCATCCAATGCACCAAATGCCCTGATGGGAGATATGTAGGAGAGACCAGACAACAACTGTGCACCAGAATGAACGCACACCGGAAATCCATCAAAGACAGAAACACCCAATTACCGGTGGGGGCACATTTCTCACAGGAGGGCCACTCTCTCTCCAATCTCTCAGTCCTGATCCTCAAGGGAAATTTACACAACACTTCCCAGAGACGAGCCTATGAGCTCCATTTCATCCACCTGCTGGATACTAGAGATCAGGGACTAAACATAGACATTGGATTTTTGATACATTATAATCTGCCTGGCAACTGACTCCCCAGCCCAGCCCCTGGCTTCTTTACTTTTCATTCCATCCAGGAAGAGCACATACCAACTGCTGCAGCTTCCTGAGCCTGACGAAGGGTTTTTGAACCCAAAAGCTTGCTTAATAACTATTCTCCAACCATTTGGGTTGGTCTAATAAAAGATATCAAATTCACCCAAGGAACCTTGTCTGCCTATATCCTTAGAACAACATGGCTACAACCTAAACCCCTGAGGCTTAGAACTGTATTTCTTGTCCCTGGATGATGAAACCACCCACCAGCTAACATAGCCCTTACACTTCCTCTTTCCCAACTTCATCCTCACAGAGACACCATTGCTTACAGCTATTCTATTCTGTGTTGGTTCTTGTAGTGCCTCCTTCACTGTAGTGAAGCTCCGTGCCTTTCAGAAGTGCATTATGCAATGTGACTAACATCTGTGACAACTAAAGCAGAAGGGAAAACAGTTAAGGCCCCAGTGGCTTTTCTCCTGCCTGGCATTTCACTTTCCAAGGCTAATCACTTTCTCTCTGTCTGAAGACGTAGCTAGTTTGTTGTGGTCGTGTCTGTAGCAGATCAGTAGCTTTTTTCCTTTCTGTTGTAGAAGGCTTCGTCTTAGGAGTACAGTGTAAAGGTATTTCTACTTTAATTGCTATTCTTTAAAGTGTAAAAGTTATGATGATTTTTCTTATTTCATTTATTTATTCTAAGGACATTATCTGTCAATCATAACCACAATAAGAATGGGCTTTCTTTTCTTTTGTCTTTCTTTTTTTTTTTAAGATAGCCATGATTCTTAGTGTATTCTGCACACACCAGGGCAAGTTCTGTAAGACAACTCTAAGCATCAGCCAAAGTGGTAAGGACAAGCTTTTCAATACTGCCTCAGCTTCATAGAGCTTGGGGTGGAGGTTAAAGGGGCACTGTGCTCCCCAGCAGTGACAACTGAATTTCTCATCGCAAGGGAACTCACATATGGGAACAATATGCCAGGAAATCTTTTAAACGTATGCTATTGCTTTGCCAGGGCAATTGATATGTTGTGTAAAGAACATTGCAGGGCAGGTGGTTGCTGTGAGATGACCTCACACTTAGGGTAAGCAGTGAAGCAGGAGGCCAAAGGTCAAGTGTGACTTTGTTAGCAGCTGAAAAATACAGTTATCTTATGAAAGCCACACACCCTGCAGTATGTTATTCCAGCTAAAAACTGCAAAGGATATATTTGCAATTTTTCTAAAAAGTAGAAAGAGGCTAAGCAGTTATTTGTTCTATTGGTATTTTTAATCATGATAAAATGAATTGTAGATCATTTGTTAACATTCTACCTAAAAAGTAAAACAGAAATTTCACTATACTGAGTAATCTGTGCATGTCCCTGATAACCAGGCAAGATGAGAACATTAGTCATGAAAACAACTAAAAACTGTCATTTCAGCCACCTTTTGCCCAGAGTGACTTCAAAGAAACTCTGCTGGAACACTAAGCTAGCCTAATAAAGAGTTAAGTAAATGGCCTTTTTCACCTGGCAAGCACTAAAGATTTTAAAACTTTATAGCTATACTTTTAAACTGATTACAACTAATGTTTGTAAATGTGTCATGGAAAACTGTGAAACACTCTTCTTTCCTAATCTCTCTATTAAATAGCACTTTCATCCAAAAGATCACAAGATCTTTACAAATTTTACATTCACAAGAATCTCCAGGATGGGATTCAGCCATCGATTAATAACAGATGCAGTAGCAATATGACACAAAGATTTAGGATGGGAAGTAGAGAACACAAGACTGCATCCCACATCAAGATAAAACATGCAGTGGTTGGTAAGCGCAGTGGAAAAAGTGCTTTGTGAATGTGTCTGCATGACCATGAGTTTATATGCACAGTTCACAACATTTACTTGCAGGCTGGGCTCAGAGGGACTATCTAGCAGATTATAGGGTGAATGTGGAAAATGAGAAAAGCATGCAAAATAGCAGCACATGAAAGAAGCACAAGTAAAGCTTCAGTAAAACAATGCATGGACTTCTACAGGAGTTAACCTTTGGAATGCCTGTATTTCAGAGGCTACAGCAGTAGCCTATTGTAGGAAAAATAAAGTGGCATGTAAAAGCAAAGTATCACAGATACTTTAAACCCTTGAGGGGGAAATAGCCTAACTCATGTGTGACCAACCTGCAAGGATAAGTACCGTAAATGGTACGGGCAGCCTCTGTGAGTGCTACATGGGCAGATCATGAAGCAGGCAGGCAGCACAGTAGCAGATAGGTTATGGAGCAGAAAGCAGAGCAGCAGATCAGGCAGAAAGCAGAGCAGCAGATCAGGAGGGAGAAGGGGATTGACAGGGCACTCAAGGAGGATTCAGAGCTTAATTTGTGTCATGCCTACCAAAAAGGTTGGCCCCCACTGGCCTACCCAACTCTGAAACACCACAGACACTACAAGCAAAGCAAGGCTGAATACACAACCAGGCAGCTGCAGTATCACAATGCAATGCTCAGAGCATATAGCCACAAGAGTAAATAAAACAGAGTAACCAGAATACCTTGCTGGAGTACAGAAAATCCAAACCACATATTGACAAACCCATGTTGGAGCCTAGCACAGAAGATAAACTAAGAAAGATTTAAAAGATCTCCTGCTACAAGACATTCATAGACAGTACGGCAGTGTGATGTTACTTGTCACAGGAAGCACATAGCATCTTAGCACATAAGTCTGTGGAACCCAGTTATAGGCCCTGGATTCCAACTGAAATGGTTGCTTGAGTTGTAGATAGGCCTGTGCGAAGCAGCAAGTATTTGCTCTGGATTTGGGTTCGGCCGATTGTGGGGGGTTGCGCTCTATGTCAAAGAGCACCTCACATCATCAAGGATTAGCTTCGGGTTAGAGGAGGGTCGGGCAGAGACACTATGGGTCAAACTACAAGGGGGATGTGGCGAAAGGGACCTTACAGTGGGTGTCAACTACAGACCACCCAACCAGGGGGAAGAGCTAGACCAGGACTTCTCCAGTCAGCTTATGGAGGTGGTTAGATCAAGGGATGTTATTGTCATGGGTGACCTAAACTACCCAGACATTTGCTGGGAGGAACAGACAGCTAGGTCTGACCGCTCACGTAGGTTCCTGGCTGTATTACAGGACCTTCACCTTATCCAGGAAGTGCACAGCCCCACTAGGGGTAACACCTTGCTGGACCTGGTCCTGGCCATGGGGGATGACCTGGTGAGGGGACTGCAGGTC
>NW_005842299.1:606260-606885 GCF_000455745.1 Alligator sinensis | reverse complement strand
ATTGATGCCTGCACAGTTGGATGGGTAAAAAATTGGCTGATAGGGCGCACCCAGAGAGTAGTGGTGGATGGGTTGTACTCAACCTGGTGAGATGTGAGCAGAGGGGTACCCCAGGGCTTGGTCCTCAGGCCCGCACTGTTTAACATCTTCATCAGCGACTTGGACGAGGGGGTGGAAAATACGCTGTTCAAGTTTGCTGATGACACTTAGATGTGGGGCGAGGTGGGCACACCTGAAGGGAGAGAGAGGCTGCAACTAGATTTAGACAGACTACAAAAGTGGGCAGATGAGAATAGGATGGGGTTCAACGTAGACAAATGCAGGATGCTGCACCTTGGGAGAAGGAATCCACAGCATACATACAGGCTGAGGAGTTCCCTTCTTGAAAGCACAGAGGTGGAAAGGGATCTTGGAGTCATTATTGACTCCAAGATGAACATGAGCCGCCAATGCCAGACCGCAGCCAGCAAGGCCAGTCATACCTTGTCATGCATCCAAAGATGCATCTCAAGCCAGTCCAGAGAGGTGACACTCCCCCTCTATGCAACTTTGGTCAGGCCGCAGTTGGAGTGCTGTGACCAATACTGGGCTCCACACTTCAAAAGGGATGTGGCCAGCCTGGAGA
>NW_005842299.1:599134-605926 GCF_000455745.1 Alligator sinensis | reverse complement strand
GTTCCTGCCTGTGGCAGGGGGTCAGGCTAGATGATCTGTTCAGGTCCCCCCTGACCCTAGCTACTATGAAACTATGAAACTATGAAGTGACAGCGATTCGATCTGGTGATTTGAATCACTGTCCCCATTCAATTCAGCCAATTCAAATCCGGAGATTCAGTGCTGATTCACAAACTCAGCCGTAGACTGTACAGGCAGTAGTCCTCGACAATGCTGGGGGGGGGGACACAGCACCCCCCCCACGTCAAGGGTGGGATTGGGGCTGGGACAAGCTGCCCAGCTAAGATGGGGGGCATGGGACTCTGGGAGGGGGGCTCCCACCACTGCACGCAGCTACATGCCGCCTGTCTGGGAGCTGCTCTTCTGGTGGCTCCTCCGGTGGCTTTCACCATCAGTCCAGGAGGCCATATGAGTGGGTGTGTGCCCTGAGATCTGTGTGGGACAGGCTGGGTCAGACTGCGCTCCAAATGAGTGGCAGAAGGGGCTGGGGGCAGGGGCTATGCCTTCCCACCACTCGCCCAGCCATGGCAGGGAGGTGCGGGATGGTGCTGCTGCACTGCCTTGGACAAGCAGCACACAGCAGTGGAAGCAGCTCCAGCCTCCCCGTGCCTCCCAGATAAACTGTGGCCTTGCCCCGCCCTGGCTGGGTGAGCAGTGAGTGTCAGGGCATGGAGGCAGGCATGTGTACCTAGATCAGGGCAGGACCAGTGGCAGGGGCTATGGGGAATTTTAGGGTGGCTGCAGCCCCTGCACAGCCCCCGCTCTACTGAGCTCTCTGGGTCAGGCAGAGCCAGGGCTGCACTCTGGATGGCAAGCCCCCATTGCTGGGCTGCACTTTGTAAGGTGGGCAGAGCTGGGCTGGCAGTGGGGTTGCCTCCAGCTAGCCGCCTGGAGGGTGCCATGTCACTCCTGTGTGCGCCATTGTTCACAGAAATGTATGCACCTTAACTATACAAGCCTGATGGGTTGCTCCATTGTGATGGAGAACCAACCTAGTCAAGTTGTTAGAGCAAAGACTAAAAAGCCCAGAAGAAGTGATTCATTTCTCTGTGTCCTGGGCAACTCACACAGTAATGAGATCCCCATTAGTTTAATGAAACTTGTGAGATCCCTATTCCTCACACCGGTGTTCTAGCAATCTAATTGTAATTCATTTTTGTGTGTTATGTGAGCTTGGCCCACAGTTGTCAAGTGCAATTACATACAACTTGCTGCAAGCCAAAACTTTTAGTGCACACAATTCTACACTAGATATCTAGTGATATCCCTAACGAGCTGGCATTTATGTCAATCAAAGACCTGATCATTTTGAAAGGTGGACTCTTCCAAAGATAGGTGTAGGAGTACACAAGCCAGTGCTCAGAGTAGGCCTATGTCTGCTGGTTTATAAAGCAAATGTGGCTTTTTCTAGTATCTCCTCCAAGTAGACTATCACTTCTTTGCTAATATGCTACTATACAGTTTCAAATTTTGTACAAACCCTACCATTGCTGCAGACTTAGCACCTCACCCTTATCTATTTCATATTAAGAACTTAACAAAGCTGCTCTATGAAATGAAAGCTCTGGTCATAATTTGGATGACGCTGCCTCGAAGCACATATACTGGTCAATAAATGCAGGCTACATTAGAAAGTAACACTAGGTGCTTAAACATGTGGGGGGAAAATACAGTGCTTTACTTTCACCTCTGCATGCCCCACCACAAAGCGTAGCACATGGCCAGGAGAGGAATCACATCAGTTTGACTGTGCTTACTCAGTGTCTGTGTAGCTTGTACACTTCAGCAGGGCTTTTTGGCACTTCTGTCTAGTAGCTGATTGAATTACCTATTAAATAGAAGTGCCAAGAAGCCCTACTGAAGTGTGCGAGCTATACAGACACTGGGGAGCCAGGTCAAATTAACATGATTCCTCTTCCAGTAAAGCACTGTTTGTTGGGTTTTTTTCCCCACGTCTGTCAGTACCTATTATGTTCTTAGTGCAAGACATCAGCCCCTACTTGGTTCAAAAAATTGTAGGTCCTTGTATATGATCTTGCCCAAATGACAGATTTCTGAGTGTGCATTGTTTAGGGTGCTGAGTTTTTGGTTATAGCTGTATTGATCTAAGGACATAGGCAGGAAAGCTTCTTTGGTTAGATGTGATATCTTTTATAAGACCAACTGAGGAGATCTACTCAGTTGATCCAGTTGATCTAATAAAAGATATCACATCTAACCAAAGAACCTTGCCTGCCACTGTTTAGGGTGATACTTCAGCAGATATTCCTGAGTCTCACTGATTTAATGTTGCTCTATCATTATGTCTGTACTATTATCCTAGCACTGAGATGCTGTAGTCATCCTACAATTGGAAATTGGTGAGAACTGGGGGTTCGGGTGGAACATTGCTGTGTCCTGCATCAGCATGTCAGCAATAAGATGAGGGCTAGCACAGTATGCTGATAGTGTGTAGTGCCCATCACCTTCTTCAATAAAAGAGGATTCTGTCATTTTGGTGTGCGTTGTCCATGTATTCTGGTGATATAATGTTTTGTAACAGCAAGTAAAGAGGGATGAGTACTCAGCTAGTTAGCCTATAGCATTGTCCCCTTAATGCCTGCATATTATCGCCCACCGGTGTACCACATAATGGGCCTGATTTTCATTACCACCACTTCTAACTATGCAAAACTTCTTAAAGCAAAATGTAAGGTCCCCCACTCTAGCCACAGAAAAAGGTCATAGTGTAAATAGGACCTAATATGTGAATATTAAAGAATTCATTGCATGGAACCTTGTAATATTTGACTTGTCTATCTGTGGTTTTCAGCTACCACAAGACAATCACCCAGCTGTGCTTTTCTCTGGAAATTTCTGGTTTAGGGAAATGGTCACAGCGGGTGACAGGTTTCAAGTAAAAATATGTTATGTTCACTGGATATGTAAGAGGCTTGGCTTTCAATGTACTTTTTACAATTCAGATCCTCAATAACAACCAATCCAGTTTTCTCTCCATGTGCATAACTCAACATCACAAACAGCACCATTCTACCACAATCTGCACCACTGCTTTCTTGTCACTTATTGTGCCTTTCTAGCTACCTTGGATAACCACAGTGGTCTCAGCCATTTGGCTCACAGATCATCAACTAGTGCCCATCATTGTCACATATGTCAAAAGGGATTTTGCCTGATATTGGTTATGATCTGTTTCCTGTGTGTCTGTGTTATATAGACTTGCCTAAGAACTAACCACCAAAAATACAACACATCCCAGCTCCCCATAAGTATTCTGGAGCATTGTACAGCAATGTCTCACAGAGGAATAACCTGCAACATCCTATATTTGTGTTAGGAATCATCCATCTAAACAATGCACTAGTCCTACCCCTGCATATTTTTCACCAGCAACAAGGATACAATCCAAGATATGTGTTCACATGCAGACTTATGAGTTTCCTGTTCCAAGGTAATTTAGAATGACTAACAAGTTCTACCCACTGTGCTTATCTCCCAGCCTGAAGTGTCAGGATTTTTATGAAGTGGTCACTTAATTACAGGTGACCGTCTGGTCTCTCAAATGCATCCATAGTATAAGGGATATCAGGTTGTAAAGGTAAAAGCAATGGGAGAATGTATTTACGTTCAACTTTCATGTCTGTCATAGAAAATAACCTATGCAGGTTTTCAAAAATCCCTGTGGAAGAAATTAGTATTACTCTTAACATAAGGGGACACTTTACAGTGTTGAAATATTTGTTGAAGAAGAGAGCAGTCAACCCTGAAGAACTTCCAGTCATTGGAAGCTCACACCGGAGGCCACAATTCTTCAGGGAGCCCACTTTCAATATAGTTTTCTACAGGCCAAAAAGCCCTGAATCAGTAAAATACTTCACCATTATTATCCATTACTTGTATTATAGTAGCACCTATGAGTTCTGGTCAGGGACTGAAACCCTAGTGCACTACACCAAGAAGCAGATAATCAGAATAGTAACACTAAAATAAATGGGGCTGTTGCTCACAGATTTATTGTAAGTATGTGCATAAGCACAAGCCTAGATTAATTAATTGGGGGTTTTTTTAAGTTTAAATATGAGTGCCACAAAATATTATTCATAGATTCATAGACTGTAAGGGCTGGAAGGGACCTTACAAGATCATCAGGTCCAGCCCCACTCCACTAGGCAGGAAAGACAACTGGGGGTCAGATGCCTCCAGCAAACTGACTGTTCAGTCTCCTCTGGAAGGTTTCCAGGGTAGGTGATTGCACCACCACTGGAGGGAGCCTATTCCACAGTCTGGACACTAACTGTGAAGTTTTCCCTAGTGTCAAGCCTGAAACGGTCTTCCAGGAGTTTGTGGCCATTACTCCTGGTTTTCCTCAAGGATGGCTTAGTGTACAGTTGTTCACCAAGCCCTTAATGTATTCCCCTGATGTAGCCATAAGCTGCTACTAAGCCCTCTCTCAGCCTTCTCTTTTTTAGGCTGAAGAGTCCCAAGTCCTTCAGCCTTTCCTCGTATGGCTTGCCTTGCAAGTCTCTGATCATACAGGTGGCTCTTCTCTGGACTCTCTCAAGCTTTTCCACATCCTTGTTGAAGTGTGGCACCCAGAACTGGATGTAGTGCTCCAGCTGCAGCCTCATCAATGCTGAGTAAAGCACAAGAATCACTTCCTTGGTTTTGCTCAAGATGCATCAGTTGATGTATGCCAGAGTATTGTTTGCCCTGCTGGCTACAGAGTTGCACTGACAGTTCATATTCATACTATGGTCTATATTATTACCCCTAGGTCCCTTTCAGTTGTGGTGCTAGTCAGTTTGGCATCACTGAGCCTGTAAATATGTTGGGGACTCTTCATCCCCAGATGGAGCACTTTACACTTCTTAATGTTGCACTTTATCTGGTTCTGATCTCCCCACCTGTCTAGCCTGTCTAGGCTGCCTGTATCTGCAGCTTATCTTCAAGCATGATCACGTTCCCCCATAACTTGGTGTTGTCCACAAGCTTGGCCAGTGAGCTCTTTACCCGCACATCCAAATCATTGATAAAGATGTTGAAAAGCACTGGACTAAGCACCGACCCCTGAGGGACACCGCTGGCCACTTCTCACCAGGGCAAAATAGATCTGTTCATTAGAACTCTCTGGGTCCGACCCTGCCGCCAGCTTCCTACCCATCTAATTGTTAAGCAGTTAAGCCAGCAATCCTCCAATTTTCCCATGAGAACATAATGGGATACCAGATCAAAGGCCTTTTGGAAGTCTAGTTATATAATGTCAACCTCCTCTCACTTATCCAGGTGGTGAGTTACCTGGTCGTAAAAGGAGATGAGATTAGTAAAACAAGACCTACCCACTATGAAGCCATGCTGGCTGTCATTCAGAATCCTACCTTCTGCAAGCCTATTGCACATAGACTCCTTGATGAATTTTTCCAGGATTTTCCGTGGCATAGAAGTTAGGCTAATTTGTCTATAGTTTCCTGGGTCCTCCCTCCTCCCCTTCTTGAAGATGGGCACAACATTGGCCCTCTTCCAGTCTTCCAGTATTGTACTTATGGCAGAAAAATATACCCTGTTGCTGCATGGAATAACATTGCATCATGTTCACTTTCACAACAAGAAACCTTATTTTAATGCTCTCCCTTATGTCATCTTTTTTAATAACTGAAATTATTGGAATCTAAACAAATATAAAAAACACAATTTTCTCTCCAATGTTTTGCTATTTCTTTGCTTGAATGTATAAATCTCAACATGCCTGTCTACAATATTGGAATCTCTAAATTAATATAAATATCTATCAACGGAATGGGGCACGGTAACATGGAATAATACTCCTCTTGCTTAAGGTAAATCAGTCTTCAAACACTCACCGGTGTAATTAATTGAGTTCTGCAAAGGTGTGCAAACCACTTATTGCGTAGTCAGAGCCTTAGGCCCCAATCCTACAAAGATTTATTCAAGTCTTTAATTTTGGTGCCACGAATAGTCTCACTGAAATCTATGGAACCACAGAGGCAGGTTAATTGTGGGAGTCTTTACAGAATGGAATAGCTAGTCAGTTTTTCCTTTTTGTGTGGATTTTTCACTCAGTACAAAGTGGAAAAAAATCTTTAAAACAGAATAGTGGGGTTGAAAAACCACACTAAATGTACAAGGAAGCTCAGAACATAATTCCTTAAAATGACTTCTAACTTATTTTTCAAATTACCTGAATTTCAAGCTGATTTTCTCTCTTTAAACTAAGGCATAGAAATACATTTGTACTTAAAGTTATATTACTTTCCAATCACAACACTGACCTCAAGTGCAATAATGCCTCCTGAGCCATTTGCTCACTGCAAACTTGTCTTCACACAATGTTTCTTCTTCAAATCTCTCTCATTTACCCTTCTTCCAGCTTGTGTTTATATTTTTATACCCAGTAGGGTTTTCTAAGACTCTCTCAAAACCTAGACCTTCTTTATTTTAAACTTTAGACCCCTACTTTTTAAGACGCTGACTTTTGCTTAACTTTCTCTTCAGCCAGTTTGGAAATATGCAGGCTCTGGGATTTGATATATTTGTACTATAGTCTTACCCTGGGGTGCAGCAACAGTGGAATGGCATAACACAAAATGCTGAATTTTCTACAATAAGGAATCATGCCTTTGGAAGCCTAAGGAGCAATGCAGGAGCATTGCAGGTCTGCAATGGGGATAGCAGGGATGTTGAAAGAGATGTGAATAGAAGTTTGAGAAGGTTGGGAAACATGGTTGGGATGAACAAGTAGGGGCTGTTATGTGTTGGGAATGGAAGCAGGGATGG
>NW_005842299.1:588439-599103 GCF_000455745.1 Alligator sinensis | reverse complement strand
ATAGAGCAGGGTGAAGTGGAGTGTTGTGAGTGTTATTCAGTAAGTCTGTTTTTATTTCATACCTGGGGGGGGGGGAGGGGGCGGGGGTTGTAGGCCACCCTGAGCCTTCATTGGCTAAAACAGCATATAAATCTAATAAATAAGTAAATAGATAAATAAATATTTTTACCTGCTTCTAAATTAAAAAAACTTTTTTTCCTTGGGAAAGGTTGAAGGAGCATCAGTGGAATGTTTATGCAGAACTTTGCCATCTTTGCTATGGTCCCCAAGTTGCTAAATAAAACAGACTGTACAAATGTTCAACATGTAGGTCCTATGTAAAGCTATTTAAACAGTGAAAATAGGTAACCATCTAGGGAGAAGAGGGAAAGACCTTTTCTGCATATGGAAAAAGCCTTCCATTCTGGATGCAGTGCTCATATTTCTTCAGCAGCGTGAGCGATTCCAAAATTCCCACTTCAGGCTTGTCCATCATTTCTCTTCAGCCAACTTGGAAATATGTAGGCTCTGGGATCTGATATATTTGCACTATAGTCTTACTCTGGAGTGCACAGACAGCAGAATGGCATAACACAAAATGCTGAATTTTCTACAATAAGGAATCATGCCCTTGGAAGCCTAAGGAGCAGCTTTCAATCCTGGCTGGATCCATCTTGCCTGTTTCACCCAGCTGCTGTGAGACAGTGAAGGGCAGTATCAAAGGCAGGAGCCCATCTGGGACTAGGGATAGGGGAGGGAAGTAGAGAGGGGTCCCTGGACTGCTGGGACACTGTCTGCTGTTGCCCAAGTGCCTCCACCATGCTTTGTATACTCTCCATTTCCCTCCAAGCTTAATAAACATCATGTTCTCCAGCATCAGTTGTTAAACTACAGCAGCCACCATCCATTTAAAGGCTTGTAACCTCCCCCACCCCCAAAAGGATCTGTTGCAAACCACCCACAGGTCCCGACTCCTGACCTGACCTTTTCATGCCACCACCTGCAAAGCTCCCCTGTGTCCTGCCACACTCTTTGCATGAGCTGCTCCCAAAAGAGACAGTGGAAACCTGTGCTTGACCTCTCTTCCCTCTGTACCCCCCTCTCCCGCAGGCTTGCTGCTTCCCCATACACCCTTCATCCAAGGAACTGCCATGCTGGCTGTAGCATTCAGTGCTGGGGGGAGTCACTCCAGCTCCACAACCAACCTTCCCCCAACCTGGCAGTACTAGGTGCTTCCCCCAACAGCACATGCACAGACCTCTGCTCCCTCTGAAGGAGTTTCCACATGTGATTGTGTATGGCTGCCTCAGCTTCCAAGCCACCTTGCCCTGTCTGCTAGAGCACCATAGACTCCCAGCATCACTGCCTCTGGCTACAACAGGGTCTGCATGGCAGAGCAGGCACCCAAGTGCTTCACTAGTGGCAGGAAGCTATGCCAGGTGCCAGCTACACCAGGTCTTCCCAGGAACCTGCCATAACATGCAAACCCAGACACCCCTGCCAGGTTACAGTGGACTGGGACCATGCTGCACTGGCTGGGAGAATGCAAGGCTGGGTGCATCTACACAAGACGCTTACTGCGAATAACACGGCACAGTAGTGTGCCAGTCAAAAACTGTACTTATACACTACTGCACAGTGTTTTTAGGCTACTGTGCAGTAAGCATCACCAAAAAAACATACACCAGCACTACTGCACAGTAACTGAAGTTATTGCATGTTTAGTTAGTACTTCATTGAACAAGTACTAAACTAAATGCACAGTAAGTACGGCGCATTAATGAACATGTAGACGTGCCCACTGGGATGAGTACTAAACCCAAAGACACTTCATGAGGTGCCAGGGTGCATTTCACAGCACAGAGCCCCAGACATCATGTCAAGTGTCAGGATTTAACTCCCACCACTAATCTTGAGACACCACAAAAGGGCCGCACCCAGCCTTGAATCCTCAGGGCTTGTGACATGTGTGGAGCTAAAATCAGGACTGATATCATGACTATTCCCCAGCTCTCCCACAGGGGCCAGCAGTTACTGCTAGTCATGGAAGGTCCCCAGATGGAGAACTTTAAAATCATGACAATTTTATGGACAGATCTGCTATATTAGAGCTGGTGAAAATTTCCCAAGAAAGAATCATTTTGCCAGAAAATGGAATTTTAGGGGAATGAAAAGAAACAAATTCAGATAGAATATTTTTAGATGAAAAAAAATGAAGAGGGTGGTTAAAAATGTGAAGGCATTTGCATTACTCAGGATTTAAATAAAGCATTCAATTCTGGAAATTTACCATATTTTAAGCTGTTCCATTAAAACTCTTTCATGTGTCTACTTGATACCGAATTGGAGACTAAACTACTGTCACTTGTTACATTGCAGTGGTATAGAAGCAGTTAAACTGGATCAGCTGTAGAGTACTCACCAATGGTAAGTCCCCCTCTGCACATATATTTTAAAACAGTACGGTTGTTCTCTCTACCTATGATAGTTTTCTGTCCTGACAAAATGCTCGATGCTGTAATGTAAAAATTTTAACTGACATGGAGATTAGTTCCAGTGCATAATCTTCTAGTAACTGCCAGTTGTGTACTATGTATCTCTCCTAAACCGTGGCTCATAAAAACTCTCAGACTCACAGACATATTGGACTAATAAGAACAAATGTGTTCTTTAGACAGTGAGTTGGTTTAGGTGAAAATATTCAAGTAACTTCTGCTAAAATTCAGTCCATGATTTTCAGACGTGGTCCCTTCTGTGAAGGAACCCAACTACTCTCAATTACATCTTCATTTCTTTTATACAGGTTGGGTGCTGCCCTCTCTGGTGTCTGGAGATTAGTGGTGGGAGTTGAACCCTGACACTTGACATAAGGACTAGGGCTTTGTGCTGGGGAAGCACCATTTCCTTGTTTCAGTATGACTTATGCACTCTTGCAAATTCCTTCTATAAAATTCACTTTCCCAGACATTTTACAACCTGGGCTTGCCACAGAAAATGGCATTTTTTGTGAAGAAAATAAACTAGTGAAACACTAAAATGAAAGGTTTTCCCTTCTGAAAAACCTTGCCAACTTTTTTTGGACAAGAAATCAAAAAGAAACCCTGCTTCAGTTTCCAAAAAACTTGTATTTTTTCATCTCAGAGTTGTTTGTTAAAAATTGGAAAAAAATAGAGAAAAAAAATCTATCAACATTTTCAAGAGGTAACAGGCAATTTTCATTGAACACCCCTTACACTGAAAAATTTCAAATATCTGATCTCCAATATTAGCTCATATCAGTAAAAATATAGAGCCTGATCCGTCACACAAAAACAAGACATGATTTACTGGAGTGGAAAGTATAAAATTCCAGTTTGTGTAAACTAATACAATTCTCTTGTCATTGACATTTTATCTCTATAAACAAGCAGCAAATTGGATCCAAAATCTTCTTCCAAGTGTCCAGTGCATTCTGTATTATCTTTCTCTGAGGAGTATAAGGCACTTTGGGGCAGAGACTGTATCTTCGGTGTCTTTCACACCACTGAACAAATAATGAATAATAAGCATTTAGTCTTTTTCTTTCATATGGGATACAGATTTGGTAGATTTGGGTCATTTAACAGAAGAATTTTAGAGCAGTGAATAATGTGATATTTACTAGATGGAGGCAACCAGGGTGAATATAAGTGTGCGTCTTATGAAAGCACATTTATTTTTCTTGCCACTCTATACAACATTTAGGAGAATTTAAGCTTTTGAAATAAAGTATTGCTGTCAAAAGCAGAACAGTCTACATCTCTGCACACAGATTAGAAAAGTAAATGGAAGTTGAGTCACCATGAAGAAAAGAGGAAAAGGTAAATGTGTCTTGTGGGCTTCAGAGTAGAGGATTCTTTGGTAATGAATGCACAGTGACCTTTAAGCAGCTGGAGATGGCCGGTGGAGAACCCTGTCCACTCTTCACACTCCACTGGCATAAAACTGGCAGAAGTCATTTAGGGAGGTGCATTACAGACATTGCAGAGTAGAACATGGGCAGGGCAGGACGGAGTACGGACCTAGCAGAAAACAATTCTGTTACATCAGCGCTAGCGTAGGGTCCCCGACAAAGTTCATGTCAGCACAGCTCCGTGCACCTTTTATTTATTCCACTGCAGGGTGACAGCTTTCAGTAATCTGTGTCATCTCCCAAGTGTCCATTTAACAGATATAACACATCCAGTGACAAATTCCTGAAGCTGGAGTCCAGGGAGAGTTTTTTGCTTGAACCAATTACGTAGGTGAGGCATTAAATAATATATAAATGATGCGTAAGACATAGGAAGCTGGTGGTATCTTTAAACAAGAAAATCAATGTAGGGCTTCTGAGAGGTAAAAGTGGCAAATTATTGAAAGAATTCATAATTACATTAGGGTGACCACCCATTCCTAGTTAGGCAGGACAGTCCCAAAATATAAACATCAAGCCCCAGTCCCAGCCTGAATGACTCCAGGACAGCATTTGTCCTGGATTCCCCTCGACAGTCAACTTTCATCTCAGTATCATGTGCGGGGATCCAAGTTTTCCATTTGCCACAGAAAAATGCAGATTTTCTCCTTTGAAGGTGAAAAACACAAGAAACCATGGGTTTCCCTTTGCAGGCTGGCAGAGTTCCTGTGCATGCACGCACATTCACATGGGCAGTAATACAGCAGGCAGCAGTGGAGAGCAGCTCCTGCAACTGCCTGTAGATAAGTCTATGTGGGGTCAAGGGTGCAGACTGAGGCCCCCACAGTAACAGTGAGGGAGGGAGTGAGGGAGGGTGGGGCAGAAATCTGTGGCCAAAGAGCCAGCTGGGGAGTGGAACAGAGTCATGGGTGGCTTATCCACGGGGTGGCTGGGGGCTGGTTTCCCACTGCTGCATGCACTCCCAGGGAGGGAGACATGGAGGGACACATGCTTCCCCAAATTTGTACTCAGGGTGGGTGTGGATGTGGGGTGCCCACTGTGGGCTGTCCACTGCAGGCTTGGGGCTCCCCACCCGGCTGCCCTCTCCCCAGGGTCTCCATGGGCCAGAAATGGGACCCAGCATGGGAGGGTAGAGTGGGGCAGAGGGTTCAGTGCTGCTGCCACTACTGCCAGGAACCCTGCACCAGCTACACTGCCATGGTGAGGTGCCCCCTGACCACCGGTCAGTAGCAGGGACCATAACTTCATGCCGCTGCCACTGCTGTTGCCAGGTGGGCAGGGGGCGCCTCACCATGGTGGCATGGCTGGCATGGGGCTGCCGATGGCGGCAGCAGCAGCACCAAGCCTCTCTGCCCTCCCACACAGGGTTTGGCCCACTGGCCCCCAGAGGCTCCCAGGGTGAAAGCACCAGGGCAGGGAGCCCAAGCACCGTAGCTGTCAACCCACATCCACCCATACCCATCAAGGGCTCTGCTCTAGCCATGCTGTCAGCAGGGCGGGGGGCAGGGAAGGCATGTGCCCCACCTTTCAATTTTGAAAATTACATCCATGCCTAATTATTTATAAACATGGACAGTAAACAGATGCTGAAATAGACTTACATTTCCTAAGGAAATCAAACAAAATATAGAAGGAAATGGGGATCAACAAAGCTGCTTAATCAAGAAGTTAGAACATCCAGAGATGACAAAAAAATGTTTGTGAAATTATTCAGACAGCATTAAAAGAAGGATTCCCTAAGTATATTTGTTCAAAACCTCTTTTTAAACATTAAAGGCACTAATGGAATGAAGAACACTGATAAAATTCATATTTGAATCAAAGCAAAAGTCAAAAACTAAAGACCCAGAACCTGATTCAGAATTGTGTGTTTCAGTTTTATGTCAATGTAAATTAGTTGATTTCATTGGCATAAAACTGTTCTAAGAGAGTAGTGAATTTGGGCTGTTTTTTTAAACTTGCAATAAAGAATTTACTGAAGGCATTAATGTAAGTCAGGAAATCTATAAATGGTCAGCTAAGTGAGAAGAGTCAGTGTTAAGTCATGGAATAGAAATTATGTCAAATAAACAGGACAGTATGTTTTGGAACACTAGCAAAAGATTCATTTTTAGAATTTATGGCCATGATGGACTGGGGTGTCTAGAAAATTTTAAATTGTAAACTACGACATTGTGAAAACTCCTATACAGATTAGTTGTCTGAGTGGATAAAGAATTGATTTTGATTACAAAGATGCAAAATGTTTGTAAATGGATGAAAGCTCCTGAAGATGGGGGAGGCATATTATAGGCCAGTTTTTGGAAAGCTACTTTCTCTTTTTTTTTCAATTGCCTGGAAAAAACACCCTAGAAAAAAAGAATAAAATTTGCTAGAGATACAATAGGATAAGACTGAAGAATGAAGGCATGTAGTAAGATACAGAGTTACTTACAAAAATGAGGAGTAAAAAAAGAGATGAATCTCTTAATTGCTGAAAAATTAGAATTAACAAGGATTACATAATTTTAAAAATCCAAAATAAATTAAAAATAAATAATAATAATAAATAAATAAATAAATAAAAATAACAGGCCATTAAAAGTTAAAGGATAGGGAGGGATACAACTAAAATCTTCCACCTAATATTTCCCAGCAGTTAAATTATGATGAAAACTTTTCGTTAAGCATGGCAGTCAAATATTTAAGCACATAATTGTAGCCTGACAAAAAGAGAGTCTATGTCTGCCTACACTTAAAGAGATCTGTTATGATGCTGCATTCACATCATGATCATTTGGCATTGCAATCTCATCAATGAGAGCACTGAAGTCACTTTGTGGTACATCACACTTGCTGCATATAGCGAACACAACAGAGATATTGTAAGTCCCAGCATACTGTCATTTCTTAATCGTAATGATGCCACAGTCAGAATGTATAAGCATCTTCACATATTCAAAGTAAAATATAATGACTTTGCACAAGACCACTGTCACAGTGTATTTACAACATATCTCTAACACTTCAAAGACAGATCTTACCCAGGGATGAAGCCCTATTCAAGTTTCAGCAGAGTTAAACCCCAGAGTTTTACAAAGATAGAGCTCCCAGTAATTTAAAATTTGATGAGATTTTTCTTCTTTTGGAAGAGCTTAATTTTTGGCTCATGGTTCGTACGCAGCAGTGCTTTGGATCCATATGGGTCTGTAGAAATAATTTGTCCTTTAAATGTAGAGGCAAGCCTATTACCACCGATAGGAAGTATGCTATATTGAATAAGAATTGTATAAAGCAGGGGGTTTCACACTTTGCCGGAGTGGAATATATTTTTATTTTCTGCCTTATCAAGCATCTTCTTCACATTTAGGATTCTACAGAACACCTGTTCTCCCATAACTGACTATATCAATCAGCACTGTGTCCATTCAAAGTAACCGGAACCACCTCTTCTCTTATTTGCAAATATGCAATCCACCTCAACTCCCATTCCCAAACATGTGGCCTACATTTTATCCCATTTATAAACATACATGGAATCTGCTCTTTCATTTATCTGCCATCTTTGTGGCTGCTACTGTAATTGCTGTATGGGAAAGTATTATTTAATTGTAATTGTTTTCAATGTACTAAATATTTTCTCTTCCATTTCTCTCTGTTGCATCTCCCCTTTTTTTTGCTCTATTTCTTTTCTATTCTTTCTTGCCTTTTGTTTCATTTTTCCCCTTTTTCCTCCAACATGCTTACTGTCTTCTTCTTCCCTGTATCCACTGCCTGGCTATTATATTTACTTCTTGCCTTCTTGTTTGGATATATCTATCCTGCCGGAAGCTTGCAGTTCCTATCCATCTGTTCCCTGAACTAGCTCCTCTTATACAGAAAGATCTTCAGTTATGACAGTTAGCTGGCGCTCTGTGTTTCCTACTGCTTGTAGGAGCAGCTGGAAAAATGGAAAACAGCCAGCTGACCAGTCCATATTTCTTCACAGCACTAGTAAGTCTTCTATCTAAGAATTATATAGGAACAACTGAAATAATTGTTTCTTTGTTTCTTGCACTGAAGCAGTTATTTTAATATAAGAAAAAGTAGTAATTGTAGTATAGAAACATCTAGGGGCTTCATGTCAGGGCCTCTGGTCAGTCAGGCTCAGTCAGGCCAGGCTCTTGAGCTTCTACACCCAATCTTGATCCCAAGCTAATTCAACTGCCCCAGTTCCCTGTAACTGGATTGGCTGCTGGGAGCACCACTCAGCACTTTTAAGCACACTTTCAGGGTGCAGGCATGCTTTGACAGCAAGCCTCATGTTCACTAGTCTCTCTGGTTCTCCTGGTTCCTGACTCAGCTATGGCTTTTCCTGACCCTACTCTTGGATCTTCCCTGGAACTTGGCACCCAGCTCTCTGATTCTCTTGACTGCTAATCTTGGCTTGCATCCTAGACTGTCTCCCAGATTTCCCCCTCAGTTGTCTGGAACCTAGCCCCACGAGCTCTGTACCACTGATGCAGACCCCAACCTGAGGCCCCGGCAACCTGTACCCCAACTTAGCCAACCTCCTTGTTGCTCTTCTGGGCCTACCTGCAGGCCTGGCCACCTGCATCCTGTCTGAACCCTCACAGCAAGGAGTGCCTCACAGAATCATGGTGGTACAAGGGGATGGATCTACCACTGAGGCAGATCTCTGGGGGCAAATTGCTGGCAGCCTTACAGGAGTTACAAGCTCAGATCACAGTCCTGCAATGCACCCCACTTCTGGGCCCACCAGTGAAGCCAATCTGACTGGCTTACTCAAAACCCTGGATTCCACAACCTGCCAAGTTCAGTGGGGATCCCCACCACTTCTGGGGATTCTTTAATCAGTGTTACCTTGTGTTTCACCTCTGCCCCCAAATCTCAAACCAGGGTGGGACTGATCTTTGGCCTCTTGAGTGGTAATGCTTTGGCCTGGACTTCCCCACTTCTGGAATCTGCAGACCCCCTCCTGGGAAAGTCTGAAGATTTTATCCAGACCATGGTCAAAATCTTTTAGGACCCACACTAGGTCCATACTGCAGAGCAGGATCTCCAGACCCTCAGACAAGGACACCTCCTGATATCAAGCTACAGCACCAGCCTGGGATGAATATGTGTTACAGCTGTCTTATACACCAGAGCCTCTGGTAACTTCATGGACTTGACCTTTGTGGAATGCTACCAGATACTGGTCAGGCCAAAAAGGAACTTTGAAGTAGCAGAGACAAATCCCCTATCTTCTCAGGCCCTGTTACTAGCAAGATGGCTCCATTAGAGGTGTCGACAGATGACCACCAGGTGGCTCTTTGTTTCAACCTTATCTGTTCCCCTTATCTTTCAGTTATCCTAGGCATCCCTTTGTTACATCTCCATGATCCAGACATCCTATGGGGCCTAAGGAAGCTCCATTTTGGCTCACACTATTGCTCTCTCTCTTCTTTGGAGAAGGCTCCTCAAATTGGGACCCAAGTCAAGAACAGAACAGATGATACCAGGACACTTGCACCAACCATATACGACTCCCAGGCAGCACCAGTAGGAAATACCTGCCCAACAGACCCTGATCCATCACTCCCTGATAAGCATTGTGACTTGGCAAATGTTTTTGATAAGAAAGGAGTAGATCCCCTACATTGCTATGACAATTACCCCATTAATCTTGTGCCAGGGAGCCAGATACCTTTCATGAGCATTTATTCCTTTTCTAAACCAAAGCTCAAGGTTCTTAGGCTAGGGACAGAAGTTGCACATAAACCAGTTTAAGTAATCAGAAACTGATTGAAACCTGTAACAGAACACATAAACCAGTTTCAAAATGGCCCAAACTGTTTTAAGATAAATCTAGTCGAATGTAGTATATCAGACTAAGCTGATTTGGGTCAAACCAGTTTATGGGACTTGTGATCCAGACCCCTTCCTGGTTTAAGTTAAATCAGGGTCCCCCAGCATCCCAACATGCTTTTCAGCCCTTGGCTGGGCTTTACTCTCTGCAGCTGTGCCCTAGCCAGGTAGACCCTGGTTGTGGTCCCAGGAAGAGGAGGAAAGGAGGTGGGAATAAGCCCCCTCCCTGCCTGCTTTGCCTCAAGGGGCCATACTGGGCTGGCATCTGGCCAGGGGTCAGGGTCTGGTCACACTTCTCCCCCCCCCAACAAAAAGCCTGGCAAGGGCCACTTCCCCCCTCCCCCTACAGGCACACCCCAGCTGGGGTCCCTGCAAGCCAGGGTTGGGGTTTAAACCCCTCCCCAATCATACTCAGGCCTGCCAGGGCCTGGCCAGGCCCCTTCCCTCAGCTCAGCTTCCCCCAACATGGCCACTGTGAAAAGGAAGGGAGGGTTTGCTCTAGTGCCCCCAGCTTCTGGGCTAGCTTCTGGCCTGAGCCACTGCAGGTATGTGTCTGCATTTCTGGAATCAAAAGTGAATGTCTATTTACTTGAAAATCAGTTCAATTAATGCAGGTTAGACTAACCTGCAAAGATTGAATCAATTCAGGCTTGGGCTTTTTGAATGTTTGTACTTAGCATCAAAGAATATATCCCAGAGAACCTCCATAAGCGGTTCATCAGAATTTCCACATCGTCAGCTGGGGCCCCGATATTCTGTGTGCCTATGAAAGACAGCTCTAGCTCTTCTCCACCCCTGTGCAAGGCTTTAAATGGGGTAACAGTTCATAATTGTTACTTACTGCTCCTAATGAATGAATTATTCAAGATGGTTTGTGAGGCTGAGCTTTTCTCAAAATTAGATTTATGAGGGGCCTACAACCTCA
>NW_005842299.1:579827-588408 GCF_000455745.1 Alligator sinensis | reverse complement strand
ACATAAGGTAAAGAGACTAGCACAAGACTGAATTTCAGTTCTGCTGCAGATCCTTTGAATACCTGGTTGTTCCCTTTGTACTTTGCAACACTCCAGCTATCTTCCAACACTTTATGAACGATGTGCATCAAAACATGCTGGACCGATTTGTTATAATTTACCTCAACAACATCTTGATTTTTTCTGATGATTCGACTCAGCACTCAGAACATGTGTGCCATGTTCTCCTCAGGCTCCAAGAGAACCATTCATATGTTAAATTAGAAAAATATGGGCTGCTCTGCAGGGCATAAAGGGGATCCAACAATTCCTAGATTTTGCTACTTTTTACAGGTTTTATCTGAGGATTCAATCACCTGGTAGGCCCCCCTGACAAACCTTCTTAAGAAAGGGATACTGTTTAAGTGATCCCAAGAGGCCCAAATGGCTTTGAGACCCTAAAAAGGCCTTGTACCTCTGTACCTATTTTAGTGCACCCCGAGACATTTCATTGTGGAGGCTGATTCCTTGAGTAGTATTGTAGGGACTACTCTATCTCAGGCTTCAGATACACTGCCCAAGTTGTACCCTTCTGCCTTTTATTACCAGTCCCTGGATTCCTCCAAAAGAAATTAGGACACTTGGGACTGGGAATTCCTCACCATCAGTGTGGCCTTCAAGAAGTAGTGACACCTTCTGGAATGTGCTTGCCACCCCATCAGGGTAATCACTGACCATAAAAACCTGAAATGCCTTCAGATAAACCATAAACTGAACTCATAAGTCTGCTAGTTGATTTTCTTTACCCTTTCTAGTTTCATAATCACATACTGATGAGGAACCAAGAACCAGAAGGCAGATGCCCTGCCATGTAAGGATGAATCCTCTCCTGTAGACCCAGTGCCACCCCCTTCACCATTCTCCAACCTAAGTACTTAATTTGGGGAACAAATCTGTAGAGCTCCCTCTCATCCATCCAGTGCTGCTGAGAACACCACTCTCTTTTTAAGCACACCTGCAGCCTCAGGTTGCAGGCACACCTTGACAACAGCCTCAGTCTGCTCTGGCAAGCCTTGTGCTCACTGCTGTCTCTGATTCTCCTGACTCCTGACTTAGCTTCAGCTTTTACCTGACTCCAACTCTCAGATCTTCCCTGGAACTCGGCAGCCAGATCTCTGAATCTCCTGGCTTCTGATCTTGGCTTGCAGCCTGAACTACATCTCCCAGATCTCCCTCTCAGCTTTCCTGGGACCTGGCCCCACATGCTCTGCTCTGCTGATCCAGACCCTCACCTGATGCCATGGTAACCTGTACCCCCACCCAGCTGACCTCCTGCTTTCCCTTCACTGCCTATTTGCAGGCCTGCCCTCCTACATCCTGGTCGAATTCTCATGCTTCATTTAAAATCGAGTCTTACTATACTAAGTGCTGTATACAGAGTCCTTGCCCTAGAGACCTTACAAATGTCTGGAAAGGGTGGGAGAAGAAATAGAAGTCTAAAGAGATGGAACAACTTATAGATGGTCACATGGTACATCAGTTTCATTGCTTATGTGTAACAAGCATAAAGTGTACGTACTCTGAAGCAGAGTGCTTCATGCTGGGCAGCACAGGAGGTTCGTCCTTTCTCAGGCACCATAGGAAGCAGGAAGTCTGTCCCTCAAAGGATGCCAGACTAAGGGCAAATGAGAACCTACCCCAGTGGAGACATCTTAGAAGAGGGAAGTCCCGGTAAGAGGCTGGGAAAACAAAGTGAGCCCTCAGCAAACCTGTGACAAATCCCAGCCTGCTAATTGGCTGGGAGGGCTCCTTAAGAAAGAAGGCATGTGCATGGGGCCTGAGAGGGGAAAGGAAGCCTTGTGCAGTTTTTGTGTTGCTTTGTTGCAATTGCCTTTGAGTTAAGGTTTATACTAGGGCAGGACAATACCATGTGAGGGTATCGGGAGCCAGAGTCGGCTACCAGACAAGACCAAGGGCACAGCCAGGGCGAATCAGGGTGACCACCCCAAGCCTCATGCTTTGGGGGGCCCCACGGGGCCAGGTGGAGTGACCGCAGCAATTCTACACTGCTGCTGGCCCCTCGCTGCTGAATCCAGTGCGTCTGGCCACTTGGCACCCCTTGCTGCTGAATTGAATCTAGCATGTCCGGCCACTTGGCACGCCCCACTCCTCTGCTGCCAAATCTGCCACCGGCTTCCTTGTGTCTGGGCATGGGGCCTGATTTGTGTATACACATACACCCTCCCCAATTTAAATAGTGTCTTGCACTAGAGGAGGGGAACTCAGGATATTCTGCTGCTTGGCTGCTACCATTCCTTTGGTGGACTGGGAGAAAGACCGAGGCCATTGACACCCCAAGAATCAGAGACTGGCCGTAGGCCACCCCTAGCATGGCAGACCAGGGTTATATATGTAAACCTGTACTGTAATACCCTTTCCTGTGCTGTAAATCCATTGCTTTAACACTTTTTCCCTTTTATTCTTATATTGTTTTTAAATTGTAATTATAGATTTGGGATGATGATCTCAGAGAGTGGCTTGAAAGACTCATTACATTTTAAGATCTATTTGAAACACTCTTCCATCTTTATCAAAATCACTTTTTGTGTCCAGAAACATTGTGTTCAGTGATGGGTATTGCTTTTCTTTGTTATGTTTTGCCTTAAATTTGAAGCAAATCATCCAAACAGTTTTTGAGCTGTACCAGGTTACAGTCAGAAAGACTAAAAATATAGTTTGAAGATTAGCAGAAAGACAGATGTTCCTTTCCTTCAACCACTCCCCTTTGCCTGGTTGTGCTGGTTGCTACAAATAGGTTAAACCGCTCATCATGAGAATGCTTAGAGCCTGGGACCCAAGCAACGAGAGCATCCTGCATGCCTGCTGTGTCTCCCATTGCAATGCCAAGCTAATGCATCACCTTATGGTGTCCTACACTATCTGTTGGTCCCACGACATCTACGTTAGACACATCATGGGCCATCGCCAATACACTGACCCCACCAGACTGACCCCACCAGAGGGGACCACCTGAATCCCGTTCTGCACCTGATGGACTCCAAGAGGAATCTTCAATGACAAACCACTCCACTCCACATGAAAAGGACCCCTGCGATAAGACTCTATAGACTAAGAAACTCTCTCAACCTACCCCTACCACCATTGCAGACCATTGTACAGGTTTGTGTGCATCTATCTTCTTTCTCTCTCAGTGTCGCGATCCTCCTCCCTCTCCCCCTTCCCCCACCTCTGGGTTTGGCTGGCTAATATTATATTTTCTGTAATCTAGTTGCATTCCCCTCCTCACCCCCATCCCTCTTAGTTAGTCCCTCACTCAGGCACTTCGTATTTCCCTTATGGCTTTTTGTTATCTTTTTGGTTCATGATTCTTAACATCTACTAATAAAATTCAATCTAGCCTCTACAAAGTCAGGTCTTGTTACTAAACGGTCACTTCTACATTGGTTTTGCAGCCAAATTATGCCATCAGCATCAGGCTGTGGTCTTGAATTTATGACCCTAGCCTGTTTGGCATGGTTGCCCATCGCAGTCTGCCACCTCCCTAACAAAACACTGGCAGACACAGGTGGCCAGAACCCTCCACCTGGGCCTACTCACACACCCACTCCTTGCCACCAGAGTGACCAGCCTAAGTCAGCTGACACTTCACCTCTTCCAGTATAAACCCCTGACCTGGAAGAGGAAGTGTTTGGGTAACAAGGTTCAACTCTGTACCTGGGCTGATGTACCCTTGGCTTGTGCTGCTAGTGGCTTCCTGACAGACCCTCTGGATACCTGACTCAGATTACTCAAGGACCCTGAGTTTTGCTAGGTCCTTTGGATACCTGACCCGATTCTGATTTCCTGGATAACTGACCCAGCTAGCCTCCTGACCTCATGCTCTGCCTGATCCTCTGGATCTCTGACTCAATTTCTCATATGGATCTCTTGGTTTCTGGCTTCCTGGCTTCCCTATACTAGGACTCGGTATACTCCCCCCAGACTTGGCCATCTACAACCCAAAATGACAATGAGTGCAGTCTAAAGTGGCTGGGCTACCTAAAAAAGCTGGCACTGTAAAACTTTCCTCTTGCTTTAATTAAAAATAAGTCATTTACAATGCTTCAGGCCTTCCAATGATGAACTCAAGTCCCACTGAGAACCAGTGTCGTTGAAATGCCTAAAGGAATGATCTTTAGAAATTTTTCATGGCATCCAATGGAAGATTTTGATGTACAACTCCCAGTGCAATTGTAAATCAAAGTACAACTCTGTGAGTAAATGTGTTGTTCCTTTGTTTTGATGGTACTATTTTGTATGATGATTCCTAGGATCTGATAAGGATTCTAACTGTTGTCTCTTTGTAAAAATATGATGCAATTTAGCCAGGGGACTCTTGTTCTGTTTCAGGAAAGAAGTTAATTTGGGGGGGGGAGGGGGGGGATGCTTGAAACTAATTGGTCAATCTCTGTTGTGTAATAAACACTGAGAAACACTGACATTTGTAACATGCTATACATGGATAATTTTGTCAGGAAAAATAATCAAAACGCAAAAATGGTTGCCCTTTAAGAGTCAAGGCTTATTACTATGAGAACTGGCATACTGTACATGTCTGAATATGCATGCTGATACAGTCAAGTTATTAAAAGTTTAGCTTTTAATTGTTTAGCTTTTTATCAGTTAGTGCTAATGGAAATAGCATCTATGCCACCAGCTGGGGAATACTACAATAATCATCTCTCACTAGAAGTAGTACAGTGCTGAAAAATGATGATTCATTTTCCAAGACGTAAAAGGAACTAGCTCTGTAAGTCAATTTCTAGCATCTTTCACTCTCAGTAGATCTGTTTTGCTGGGTATATATTATTGTCAAATCATGACATAGAGGCTTGAATTCTCAAAGGCATTAAGGTACCTAAAGTTGCACAGAGCAAGCTACCCTCCCAAATGCCTGAAGCAGATTAGGCACCTTATTCCTATTGAAATTATTGACAGTTAGATGTCTTAAATTCTTAAACACTTTATTAAGTCTTACTATGCACTCATCCGGAACCTTAAGGACTTAAATACCTTTGAAAATCTGACCCTATAGTTATAAATTAAATGAGTCCTCCTTGGAAGAAAAAAAAAATCTACTTTTCCAGCTGTATAATGAACCACCATCAACTGTTGTTGGTCTAGAAGTACTTTGTGTCTGACCATTCCTGCAGTCATGCATTCAGAATCCACAACAGAGTTTTAATTCATGAACCCATTCACAATAGGTCTTGTAGCAACAGATTTTACTGCACATCAATTCCACTCTCCAATGTAGGATCTACCCAGACTACTCAAACTCGTGGGTTTACAAGTCTGATTTAAACTTTTATTAAAATAAAAATTGTTAAATGTTAATCCTGAAGCCTAAGGGGCTGCTGATAAACCCACAGATATCCATACGAAAACTCACATTGATTTCAGTGGGCACTGGGTTGAACCATAAACCTCTGGAGTCCTCTATATTAGGCCCAACAAAACTGCTGGTTTATTTGTGACCCGTCTTCTGCAAATAAAATATCTCCAGCCCGTCAGTTTTTAGGGATTACAGTCTGGAACATTTATAATCTTTTTTTTTATTATTATTTTAATGTTTAACCTATGTACACTCATTCCTATTTTTTTTCATCAGTACAGTCTCATTCCCATGCTGGGATCCTGCTAACAAAGTGATAAAATCAATCTGCCATAAAAATATTGTAATCCTCTGGGCTTGGTATGGAGAACTACATGCTATTAGACCGACCACCACCCCTAACCCCATAACACTTGTGCTAACCTAATTGTCACACTGGAAAGATGAAAGGATGCACATACCACCCCGGGTACATCCTCAGACATAGTTAGCGTGATGGCAGGAAAGAGATTCTTTTCTGGTCACAAATGTACAATTTTGCATGACCAAGTTAGAAACTGTTTGGCACAACTTTTAACAAGAGTCATAGAATCATAGAAAATTAGGGCTGGAAGGAACTTCAAGAGATCATCTACTCTAGCCCCCTGCTCAAAGCAGAACTATCCCCAACTATATCATCCCAGTCAACGCTTTGTCTACCTGGGTCTTAAAGACCTCTAAGAATGGAAATTCCCCAACCTGTCTGGGTGGTCAGTTGCAATGCTTTACTACCCTCCTAGTGAAGAAGTTTTCCTAATATCTAACCTCAACTTCCTTTGCTGCAACATGAGACTATTGCTTCTGTTATTGACCACCACTGAGAACAGTCTAACTCCATCCTCTTCATAACCACCCTTCATGTAGTTGAAAGTTGCTGTTAAATCCATTCTCAGGGTACATCCAGACAAGCACACACATGCTTCTTGTGTTGTCTCAAATGAGTTTGAGACATCACAAGACGCACACCAGGAACAAAAAAATGTTCCCCGCGCTGCATATTTGCAGCACGGGCTCAAAGTTTGATACCTAGATATCCAGGTATCAGAATAAAACATGGGAGAAAAAAGCAGAACTGGGAACGGTCCCCAACCATGCCCTGAGGTAACCCAGGAGCTGGTCCTCCAAAGAGATGCTCTGGTTTCTGGCCAGAGCATCTCTATGGTGCTCCTGCTGCCCCAGCACATGGGGCATGAACCCTTAGTGTGCTGGAGCAAGTAGAAGTGCGGCAAGGATCAGGACCCGGGCACTGTCATGGGTAAGTAGGGATGTGGGGGTGGGGGTTTATGGGTGTGGGTGAGGAGTGGCAAGGGGAAGTTAGGGGGTGTGGGGAGTGGCAGGGGAGATGTGCGGTCTAGGGGTGGGTTTGTGGAGGGGCTCGAACAGGGGTTGCCACACGCCTGCCTCCGCCGTCCATCCCCTGTGGCACTAGCGGCAGCAGCCAGCAGAGCTGTGGGCCAGCTGCAGGCATAGCCAGCAGCGACATGGCATTGTGTGACCCAGGCTCTATACATGCTGAATGGATCTGGCCCAGCCCACCCTGGCCCACTAGCGCACAGATTTCCCAGTCCTGTCTCATTGCAGGAGGCTGTGAGGGGGGCAGGCATGCGGTATCCCCTGTTTGAGCCCCTCCACAGCTAGCACGCCTTTGCACAGGACCAGGAGGCATGGCTCCAGGACATGCATTGTCTGTGCAAAGAAGTGCTAGCTGCACAGCCCAGGCTGGATTGGGTCGGGTCAGGCTGGCTTGGTGCATTTTCCATGAGGCTTAGGCAGCAATGCACAGCCACGGCACTGTGCCTACAATGGGCAATGCTGCCTTGTCATGGAAAACACGCCTGACCAACCTGACCTGACCTGGCCTGGGCCATGCAGTTAGCATTCCTTTGCACAGGATCCACACATCCCAGAGCCACACCTCCCAGTCTGTGCAAAAGTGAGCTAGCAGGCTCTGCCAGGCCAGGTCTTTCCATGTGCTTTTACCCCATACACACCATGGGTCTGCAAGTGCTGCCACTGGAGGTAGGACCCAGCCTGGCACAACACCCAGTTCCCACAAGCGGCATGGGACCCTAGGTGACAGCCCAAGTGGCCCGGGGCTGCCTGAAGGTACACAGCACTGCACCAAGCTGGGCTGGGCCCACACAATGTGGCACAGGCAGTGCTAGTTACCAGGCAGCAGGGGCCAAGTCACACTGCCCTGCACCCCATGGGTGCCCTGAGTGCCCTGATGGCTGCTGCTGCTGGTGGTGGTGAGCCGTGGGCCATGTGGGGGGATGGGGCCCTGCAGGGGGTGAACTACTGTCGTGTGGGAGGGCAGTCCATGTGCTGTGTGGAGGAGATGCATCCTATGGGGGGCAGGGGATCCACCCCTCCTGAGCAGTCCCCTCCCCACAGTCCCCCAACACCCACAGTCCCCCCACAATCCCTCCAAAACCTATCCACACACCCCAAGCTGCCCACATCCCCCCACACCCCTTCCCACCCCACTCCTGCAAACCCCCCATCCCCCATCACACACCTATCATGCCCAGCTGTGAAACAGAATCAGACCTGCTGGCAGGAGCTGTGGTTGCAGGGACAGCTGTCCCCACATCCTGGTTAGTGAAGGGGTCAGAGGGAGTTCTAACTGTTCTATGATAAGAAAACCAAAAGCAAACATTAAAACATCCAGATATTTAGAATTTATTTTATTATGATGCTAGAGATACTGGTAGGTTTCCAAATTGCTTTAAAATTGTAAATATATCAATAAAACATTGCCCAACTGGTCTCTGTCTGTCTGTCTGTCTCTGTCTCTCTCTCTCCATCGTGGTCTTTTGTTTTAAATGTGGAACAACATGGATTTTGGGGTATTTTAACGAGTGAATTTGTCATTTTGCAGTTTTTAAATAGGGAACACTGGAATTCCTGCTAGTGAGGCAAGTGGCATGACCCAGGTAAAGGAGCCTGCTCAGGGCTGGCACTGGGGACCCAGCTGGAGGTGGCTGACCTCCTGGCCACTTGGGGCCAGGAGGACACGCTTTGACAGTTCAAAGCAGGTCACCACACTGAAAACTTCTCGGTGATAGCTGCCCAGATGGCAGAGTGGCAGCACACTTGGCAGCAGTGCTGCACAAAGGCCATCTGTGCAGCCACAGCCCGCTGGGAGGTGGGCCAGAAGTGACTAGG
>NW_005842299.1:565335-579768 GCF_000455745.1 Alligator sinensis | reverse complement strand
CATTCTGTGGCTGGTGGCAGCAGGTCATAGCCAAGCAGCAGCCCCCACTGCCAGACTGCTGCAGTGGGTAAAGGGTGCAGGGAACTCTAAGAGCTGCTTCAGCAGTCCAGCTGGCACAAGGGGTAGTGTCCACAGGTACCAAGTGGCTGGGCCCCGGAAGCTTCTGAGAGCAAGTAGTCCTGAGCTACTCACCAGGGCAGGTTTTTATACTGCTGGGGTGCTGGCCCCAGACTCTAGCTGCCCCTGGCTGCAGATCCAAGAGAAGCTGGGCAAGGTTATTTTGCTCCAAGTGGCTTAACTTGCCCCACACCAAAGTGCATGTCTGGGCATGTGCGCTGAGGCAAAACTCCCTGGCTCAAATTTGTGCCACTCCTATGAGAGCTGCTGCAAGTGCACATGCCTGCATATGTGGACATGCCCCCAGTCTTCTTTTCTGCAGACTAAATAAGCCCAGTTCCCTCAGCCTCTCCTCAGAAGTCATGCTCCTGAGCCCTCTAACTATTTTTGTTGCCCTCCCATTTGGACTCTCTCCAATTTGTCTACATCCTTTCTGTAGTGGGGAAAAACAAAACTGGACACAGTACTCAAAATGTGGCCTTACCAGTGGTGAATAGAGGGAAATAATCATTTCCCATGATCTGCTGGCATCACTCCTACTAATGCAGCCCAGTATGCTATTAGCCTTCTTCACAACAGAGGCACTCTACAAGCCTCCAGCAGACCAGCCCAATGGCCAGCCCAACCCTGGTACTTCACTGTGAATCCAGAAAGGATATTACAAAGATTCACAAATAAAAAAAATAAACTAAAAGAAGTGAGAAGATCCTTTTTTCAGGCTATCAGGAAACCCTCATGTGCTCCCCAGCAGCTAGCTCTCCATGTATTACCCATTGCCTAAGTGTCTTGTAATCCCTGGGCAAGCTGGTTTGAAACTCAGCAATCCCCATCAACCTCCTGTAAGCGCCTATTTGTGTCTCAGGCTTTAGTTACATGAGAAAGTTAAATCAGTTTTACTAAAGCTGTGAGTTTAGGCCAGCTTAATTAAATCAGGGTAAAAGGCCACTCTTATTTCAGTTTAAATCAGATTTATTTCAGGTTAGAGGAATCAGTTAGCTGAATTAGAATTCAGTTTAAGCTAAACTAAGCTAAGCCACTCTTAATATGAAATAAGTGTCCATAAAGGGATTTGCATTGATTTAACTAAATCAGTTTAATAGGCAATTTAAGTTAAATCAGCATAGCTCTCGTGTATAGATAAGGCCCCCTATGCAGTCTCAGAAAGTCCCTCCAAGGCATCATTCAGGTGAACAGCTCCCATGGAATTAAGATACAGCATTTTTAACTGACTTTTTACATTTTCTAATCTAAAGCCTTTTCATAATATAATGCCATTCATCCTACTTCTATCCACCTCCATGGTGAAACTTTCAGTTGACGTAAGTTATTCAGGATCCCTATATAATGCTATGCTTTGAGACTAGTGTTTTACTCAACAAAAGCATGCATTTTTCAAGAATTCATACTTACACTAAATAGCTAATATTAACTAATAATGAATGTATCATGCTTAATTAAATAAATCTTTATTTTTAAAATAGGGAGAAATATGCGTGACTAGTACAGAAAATTTGAATTTTAACAGAAAATACATTTTTTTTCCTACCAGCTGAAAGATACAAGGAGAAAATTTATCTTGTGTATTATCTAATAGGCCTTCCAGAACTAAAGACCACAGGAGGTAAGGCTAACAAAATTAATATGCAAAGAAGTTCAACACTGGGGACCTATAATTTTCTTGCAAATGGTTTCACTTTAAGGATGAAACAACACAAGACAATACCAATTTCTTTCTTTTTTAGCAAATAGATGACGCTTTAAAAAAATTAACACATGTCAGCAGGTGGGAAGAAACTAGACAAGTGGATATTCAAAGTAGGGAGACTACAAATTTGATTTGCCTAACATTTCACTAACTGATTTAAATTCATTGATATGTTAAAACAATGTGGGTAGATATATTTAATTAAAGCAAGATTGGTTAACTGTCAAACATGAAGTAAACATTTAGTATACTTAGTGAACCATTAATATACATGAAAAAATAATATGGTCCTCAGAAAGTTGAATCAGAAATAACAAAGATTTAGGGCATAAATAGAGAAAATCTACTTGACCACATATTGCACACTATGTTTATTTTTGCTTGCAATGAGCAATAACAAAAATGTAATCATTATCAAGTATGTTATTAATTGCCAGATATTAATGGTATGGACTGTGTTATTGCAATAGCAAATTAATATGCATTTCAAAATGTAGACTTGTTAAGACATATGGTCAATGTAAGTTAAATCCATTCTTGTTTATGCCTATGGAATTACCTTGGCATTAATGTTCTGTTCTTCTTATCTGCTTTGTAATCAGTCAGCAATAGCGAGGTGTTGTTTGTCTTATAGTAAAGAGCTCATTGTGATTAGATTTCTACAATATATTCCTGCACCCCAGGAAATGGTTTGGTGCAGTACTATTCCTATCAATTTAAAATGGGTTAGTGTCAGACAAGCTTTGAAACTAACAAATCAAATCAGTATAATTTGAAATGTTAAAATCTGAGTTTTCAAAAAGGAAAAGGAGAGCGTGTCAGGTTGCATGTCTTGGCCTAAATTCCTCATAATTTGATGTTCAAATGTGTCCAAATTACATCGGTTATGGCAATAAAACAAATTAACCAAAACACTTTCATCGCTATGGGTCCTATGTTAGAATTCGGTAATACTGGGGTACGTTTTAATAAGAATAGTGTAAACTAGGTATTTATTTGAAACAAGTTTTCCATAATAAAATAGTCTTTACAAGTAATTTTTGTATATAAAAGACCTTTATCCTTACCAGACACAACCCTCCAATGCAGTCAATAGGAAGTAATGTTGAGATAAGAATGAGACTCCTCATTTGAGTAAAGTTATTTCTGTCATAATTTGCAGCAGAAGTGGGTGCTAATATTATATGATCTTTTATCTATAAAGCAGTTTTATCTTGGATCTACATGAAATTAATCATCTTGGTTCTATTACTTACACAACTAGCCCCATTAAAGTCAATACCACTTCTGCTAGTATTAGCAAAGTTATACTATTACATTATTATATGACTTTTTCTTAAAATGTAATGTCATACCTTAAAGTGAGTAAAGCTATTACTTGAATGCTTAGTTATTTTATACTCCCTCCATCAAACCTGCCAGTTTCTTCACTTTAAATATTTTTATAAAAATAATTTAGTTACTTATATCTGAAAAGACATATACATAATGATTGCTTTGGTGATTATTATTTGTAAGGGAATTTTCTATTTAATTCAGCTGCATAATTTAGGACTTTGATCTTCAGGCCATAATAATAACAATACAACAATAATTTATTATTTATAAATTTAGACTATTCCAAGTTCAAATTTGTCTTAAAGACTAAAAATCAAGGTCTATTTGTTCAATATAAAAAGACTTTGAAATGTAATCTCTGAGTTGATTGATGTCTTGTATAATGTAATTTTTTATCTTTCTATATAAACATGTTAAACATTTGTGGTGTTTTTCTGAATAAAAATCATTTGTTCCATTTCCCTGTGTGCTCATAATTTATTATCCTTTACAGTATTTAATAAATTAGTGTAGGCAACATAAAATTGAATTACTTTATACATAATCAAATTAATTATATATTAACTTTTTTCCAAGGCTATAAAATATGAATATCTACTGATAGTAATTGATACATTATGCTGTAGTTTTCACATTCTTTTCTTTCAAAGAGCAGCAAAATGGTAACAGAGACACTGCCAAAATTAAATACAGTATCACATTTATTCCATTTTAATTGTGTTATTTTAATTTCCTTAGATTGCCATAAATCACATCTCAGTGAGCAATGATTGAGGTGGGGGGAGCATCAAAGAGTTTTGCTTAGTCAATTAAAATTGCATTCTTTGTCAGTGGCTGTTCTGTCAGGAAGATACTACTGCATTTTCTAAGCAAACAAATCTTATTTATTTCATTTAACAGGTAATTTTTAATTCATTTAAGAGGCAGTTAGAGATATTCATATACACATGCCCTTAAGGAACCCCAGAGACTTCCAGCAACAGGCTGGGCTTTGCAGCTTGTACCAGGTGCCTCAAGTGTGTCCGGTACTTGTAGGTATGAGGGACAAACTGTCTCCAACTGGGTCTTTTGGTGACTGTTAGCACTTCCCTGACACCCACGCTTATGCACTGCCCTTCTGTTCTCAGATGCCACATTTTGGTATTATTATTTGAGCAGAAGGCTCCCAATGATTCTGGGGCTACATATGCAGGACCGTGTGTTGCCTTCTCAGGGCTCCTGCCTCCAACTTACCCTGTTCTTTCACCAACAAGATGTTCCCCAGCATCAACAGAAAAATATAAATGCTAACAGTCAAAATAAGTCTTCTACCACCTGTTAGGCGGTCAGCCCTGCCCAAGGTCCTTAGGCCAGTACCTATATAAGATCAATCCAATCTTCACACTATTCAATAAATTCAATAATGCAACCATAATGAAGACATGAAGTATTTGGAACCTCAGTGTTCCTGAACTCCCAATTAGATGTTTTTGGATGTCATAAACCGCACTTGGCATCTAACCATTCTTCCTCCCTCTCTGTGCCTTTCACTGCTGTGGATCTCGATCCTGGGACCCTGTGCCTAGGCACACAATGCCGAACACTCCTCCTAGTATCTGGGCTTCTTGCAGTCTCCTCCAGCTCCCTCTGGATAGTCAGCTCTCCTTGACAACCCAGCCCTCACTGCCAGAACAGCCTTCTTCTTTTGGCCAGCTTTCACCAGCGTGTGGGCTTGCCTTGCTCTGCCAAGCTCTCCCTGGCATTCTGGCTTTCCCCATTCAGCTGGCTCTCCCCGGTGTGCTGGCTCTCCCCACTCTTCCAACTCTCTCCGGAGTACCAACTCCCTCCAGCTCCTCACTCTCCCTGGCTTGCAGGCTCTCTCTGGTAACTAGTGTGGGGCTTCTGGTTATAATGGAAGCTGCCGGATGTCTGCCAACTCACACTCAGTGCACATTCCTTAAGCATGTCTGAGGATGTATCGAGCATAATTGAGGATTCCCCACCATCACAGAGGCTCCCTCCAGAAGGTAGGGGACTCCACCGGCCCTTACCAGGCCATTCGGTTTTCTTTCAGGTCCTGAAGTTGCTTCCCAGGGCTCTCCCTGTTTCTTGGAACACACAGCTGGACGACTGCTCCCAAATCAATGTTTGCTATTAGGTGCCTAATGCTACATTTAGGACTAGGTTCCAACATGACATTTTCCCACAACAAGAGACAGGCAGTGAGACTCTTACTTCTCTCAATGTCACTGCAGAAATTCTAGGGGTGGTTATGCAAGGCACTGAGCACCTCCTGGAGGGCAGTGAATGCCCTTACCTCTCAATATGGGATGTTGAGAATCTCAACAGGAATTCAGCATCTTGCAGTGAAAGGAGACTCTCACAGCCAACTAGTCACAGACACATTTCTTCCCATTCCTACATGAGATTTTCTGTAGAGGTTTTTTTAAGTAACTGCCCTTGGTTAGGCCACACACAGTAATTGCTATAGTCCTGGGCTGTAGTTATGCCAGGCTGTGCATTTCCAGTAAGTCAAGGTACAGGCACAAGATGAAAGATTCAGGTGGGTTGTAACCGTCCTTTCCTGCTTACTAAGGCTAAATACAGATATTCAGAAAGCCTGAGGCAGGATCAATCTAAGTTGCATGGTTTTCTGGTGGGGAGGGGCTGTAAGCTGCCTGCCCTGCAGGCTCCCCAGGCTGCTGGAGACTGCCAAGAGCAGTCAAGCACCCCAGCCATCCTTGATTGACTGCTGGGCATGGGCAAGCACACCCTCACACCTCCCCACCAACCTGAGTACTCTGTGACCCTGTAGCTGCAGGCCAAGGAAGACTTGCAGCACCCCAAGTGTCCAAAGGCCAGATACCTGCCAGCAATGGCCAAGCTGTGGAGGTCACAAGGTTACCTCTGTGCAGGCCCAGTCCTGATGTTCTGCTCCGTGCTACCCTAACCCACCAAAGGTGAGCTGCCCACACCAGCTCCTCTTCAGGGGGAGCAGTCTATTCCGAGTTCTAGGTGGCAGGGTACCTTGGCTCTGCGTTCCTGCACACCACACTGAGGTGTTAAGTATTAACAGGATCAGGTTCTGTTTAAAAGGTGCATATCCTCACTCTGAGTAAAGCATTTTGCAAGCTAGCACACTTTTGGTAATCGAATATTACCAACCAAAGAAATAAGTAGTAAATTTCTGAAAACTGCAGCTCAGAACTCTCTTATAGCTACATTGCACAATGCCCTTCCTCAAATTAGGCTGATAATATGTCCTACAGCAGGGATGTCCAACTTCTGAACAGCCACAGACTGTGCCACCCCCAGGAATGGCAACAGGAAGCACAAGCTGGAAGAGGGAAGGGAAGGCTAGAAACGCCAACAGCCCCAGGATGGGAGAGTGGCAAGGGCAGCAGCACCAAGACCAGGTGATGGAGGGAGCCAGCAATGATCAGGAAAAGCAGCACCTGGATGCATAGGGAGAAGCAAAGTGAACCAAGGAAGGTAAAGGCAGCAGAAGCCTTTGGGCCAAGACTTAACCACTCATGGGATGCATGCAGTCCACGGGGAACCCGATGGACAGCCATATCCTACAGCATGCATTACTAGGAACAGTGACCTTGAATGAATCCTATATATGGGAAAAGGAGGCATGACATTGTTTCATCAACATCTTAGAAAACTGTAAAAGAATGAAGTTGACTGTAAATTTATTTTTCTCTAATTTCTGTTTCTGATTATTGGATCCCCCAGGGTCACAATAATGGAACAGAAGTGAAGGAGCAAACATAGAGCTTGATCCTAAACACACTTACTAGAAAGAGTAAATGTCACTGAACTGTACCATGTCTTTATGGATGCCCCTTTATGGTTTCAATGAGGAGTCCCGACTATAAATCAACAATGAAATGACCCATTGATTTTCTGCAAACTGTTTTCTTAGTGAGTGCTTGCAAGGATCAGACTGATAAGGAGTTACAGGAAGCATATCTACATGAGTTCTTTCTTCCCAAGTAACTCCTCACTGCCATTAAGTATTTTTGTGGGGAGACAAAAGATGAATTTGTAGCTTCTTTAATGGTGTCCCTTTGTGGTCATCATGGCACCTCTGCAGTCAGGGTCAGAAGTCAGTGACATTTTTGCCATGGGGCATCATTCTTCCTTTTAAGCAGTTTCTGCTACTCCCGTTGAAATAGGAGCTAAGTACAGATATTTGATGAGGTGAAATCAGGTTCAACATGGCCGCCCGATTTAAATTTAGCTATTCCCAGTGCTGACCTTACACTTACAGACCCAGTCTCAGTGACCACCAATCAGTCTAAACCTGTCACTGTACAAAAGTTCCATGCACACAAACTGGTTTTAAAAACTGCAGAACCTGGTTTAAGATAAACTTGGATCTATGTAGTATCAAACTTATTCTATTTAGGTCAAGCCAGTGCATGGAACTTCTGTACACTTTCTCTGCACAGCCCCAGGGCTTGGAAAACCCAGCCACTGGCCCCAGCCCTGGAGTTGCTCTTCTTACTCTCCCCCCACACTGGGCTATTTTTGACCCCCCACCTATCAACCCCAATCCCACATGCTGCTCCAGGTGCAGCTGCTTTTATCAGCATTTGCTGCTGCCAGAGCCCAACAAGTAAGTCCTGGTGGAAGGAAGTGGGGATGGAGCCATGGGGGTATAGGTTCACTGTTGCAGGAGAACACACCTCACCTGTGAGTCATGCCTCCCCCCACTCCTCATGGGTCACACCTCCCCTCATCCCCCAGAGGACCCCCAAACACCACACTAGCCCTCCCCCCGATCCTGATTTACCTGATATCAGGCAGCCCTTTTGAACCAATTTAATCTTCCCCTAGTCCCCCAAGTGTCTTTACTTAGCCAAGGTGGTCAAGCATTCTGGCTTGCATGGCTAGGGTCTATCAGAACAGCCACTTTCCCTGTTCTAGAAGAGAATTCTTTCATTTTCCATCTTCTCTTTCCCACAAAGTCATGCTATAGTTCCCATTTTACTTAAGGAGCTGGGATGAATTAATACTAAATGATTTGTTAAATGGAATAGTTAGAGAAGAAAATAATTTCTGGGAAACTTCAAGTGCATCTGTTCTGTAGATGCATTTGTGCACCACTGCTCTCCATTTTTAATATAACTGCTCTTTCAAACACTTTGAAATCAGTGGATGATTTCTTCTTATATTGCTCAGCATAATGTGTTACAAGGAGTTTTAAGACCTGTTCTGAAAAACCAAAAAATCTAAACCCACATCATATTACACAGGGCCCTGGTCAAGCAACCAGTGACACTAGGTTCCAAATTGTGGATGGCCATGCACAGCAACAGAAGATAATTGTGGAAGGAAATTACGTGTGTGAGATACAGAAAATAAAGCTTCTCTGACATTGGACCACATGGCTCATAAAAATATTGTTTTCTTTGTACAGAAACAAACTAGAAATGCTATGTGTACACCAATAGCTGTGGGATATATTGTTTCGTATTTTTTAAGCATTTAAGATAATTGTAGTATAAATATATTAAATTCATAACAATATTGGGTTAAATCAGCACCACAGTTGTTATAGGGTAATTTTCTCTCTCAGGAAATGCTATGGACTTACTGTTTACCTTTCCATTGATTTTATTTGCTGAATTATATACCAAACTGTCCCATGGGTTTGCTGAATATATGGGTGCTAACAATGAAAAATGTGCATAGTTTTAATACCAACTTTGTAAATTGCCTTAATAATAGCTTGTATAATGTAATAGTATTTTCAACCAGTACTTTTAATTTCTAGCTCATAAAGCCTTTTCGTTGAACCCCAAGGGTGTAGCTATAAAAGTAAGATTTAATTTTGTATATAATGTGGCCTAAATTAGCTTTAAAGCAATAGGAGAAACATGCAGCTCAAAGAGATAAGACTGAAATTATTATAACTTGATGAAATTTCCTATAGCAAAATTAATCATTATTTCTACTTTAACATAATTTGTCATACAAATGTAAGACTAATGTAGATGTAATCATAGCATATACTTTAAATGACTTTTTGTTTGAAATTGTAAAGGTTTTGAGGGAGTATTACAAAAGAAAAATGTTGTGAAGATGTTCTTAAGTATATGCCATGTATATTATTTCCTGTGTCTGGATGATGTAATCAAAGGATGTTATCTCATAAAAATTAAATGGCATCTGCACTTGTTTCTTTGACTAAACTTGGGATCTTTATTTAAAAATTATTCTCATGCCTTTTTTAGAAGTCTGTGATAAAGCACCAGCTCCTAGACTCCAGTGATTATATGAGACTCTCAGCTCTCATTTTTTTAAATAAAAAGTACATATCTGGCCCAGACAAAGAGTTTGAAAAGCATGAACTGGGGCCCAAGAAGAAAATAACATATAAAAATAAAATCAAATGCATTCTTTTCTAAATGTCATGACTTTCCAACTAATGTCCTGGTTTGGGGGGTCCTGACTTGATTACCAATTATCAAAAGGAAGCCCATATTTAAGAGTTCCTTTTATTGACATCAAGATCTTCAAAAATCATTCTTTCCATAGACAGCTGGCATACGTTTTGATGAGTTTTTATTTTGTTTGTATTAAAGTTACCCCTACTAAAACTAGTCCCAAATTTGATTTTTTTCCCTGCTTTGACTCCCTTTTGGAATACAGTAGTATTAGCACCTATTTGTCAGGATTTCACACACAATAGCCTTGATGGTTAAGTCTGTAATGTTTCCTGAAAATCCTGAAAAGTTAAAATTCAGGCCTGTGTTCCAGTAAAAAGTAAAACTGAAGTATTATATATAAAATTGCCACAGCATCCCTCAAACACTGTTATATATACAAAACATTATAGACACAAATAGCAACACCCTGCATACAAAACCACCACGGAGACCAGGCTTTGACAAATTTAGCCCAAAGTCTCCTGGAAAAAGCTGGCCCAGCCATTCATTAATATGAACAGCCAAACTCTCAACTGTTTCAATGGGAGCAAGATCAGCCTCAAAAGAAGCAGTTTTGTGGAATCCCATCAGTCAATATTTCTTTTATAACATATTTTATCTTTGTAAACCTACTAAATTTTTTTATACCCACTGCTGGTCTGGCATTATCAGTTTTAGTCAAAACAGTTCAGCTATCTTTATCCATACATGGGGGGGGGGGGGGGGTGTATGTGTGCACACACACATACATACATTTGTTTTTTCTTAACATTTCCAGTAATGTTTTAACTTCTTATTACATATTTACCATATTCAAAGGCAAGAATATGATATATGTTTGATACCTACTTATGATAATATTATATATTTTTATGCTGTATAAATATTATTGCCAGTAATGTGTAAGGATTTAGATATTAGTGATGCATGTGATTGTATAATCTGAATTGATTATAAGGTTTTAGTTATATTAAGTTATATGTTGATAATTATATATTCAGTTGTCATAATTTATTAAGATTTATGTATAAAGATTTATAGATTGTTAGGGGCTGGAAGGGACCTTGTAGATCATTGGGTCCAGTCCCCCTGCACTAGGCAGGAAAAGACAACTGGGGTCAAGTGACCCCAGGAAGGTGACTGTCCAGTCTCCTTTTGAAGATTTCCAGGGTAGGTGACTGCACCACCACTGGAGGGAGTTTATTCCACAGTCTGGGCACCCTGACTGAAGGAGTTTTTCCTGGAATTGAGCCTGAAGTAGCCTTCCAGGAGTTTGTATCAATTGCTGCTGGTTTTCCGCAGGGGTGCCCTGGTGAACAGCTGTTCACCGAGTTCTTGATGTACTCCCCGGATGTAGTGGTAAGCTGCTACCAAGTCCCCTCTCAGCCTTCTCTTCTGTAGGCTGAAGAGGCCCAAGTCCCTCAGCCTCTCCTCGTGTGGCTTGTCTTGCAAGTCCCTGATCATATGGGTGGCTCTTCTCTGGACCCTCTCAAGTTTTCCCATGTCCTTGTTGAAGTGCGGTGCCCAGAACTGGATGCAGTACTTCAGCTGTGGTCTCACCAGTGCGGAGTACAGTGGGAATCTCACTTCCTTAGTTTTGCATGAGATGCAGTGGTTAATGCATGTCCGCATGTTGTTTGCCATGCTGGCCACAGTATCACACTGCCAGCTCATGTTCATGTGATGGTCGATCACTACCCCTAGGTCCCTTTCAGTCGTGGTGCAAGTCAATAATATTAACATATAATATTAATGTATATCATTATTCCCACGTAAATGCAGTAATAGTTATATATGTTTTAATTGTTAATATAACTACCTATTATTATTTACAATTATATACTTGGAATTAGTGATGGTTACATAAAAATGTATATTAATAAGTTATGTGTCTTATAGATATAGATATAATGATCATATAGTTTGGGCTATCATATACATTACTTTTGCCTTCAAATGTGATAAGGATTTAAAATCACTAATAACAATGTTAACAGAAATACAGGCCCAACAGCTCTGGAATGTGTAAATAAGGCATTTTATGCATCAGACTCTGGACCTCTTGAATTATCAGCCACATGTATTTTATAGATCACAACTTCTCTCTGAATAAACCAACGGAGCTCTTCACTTCCTCTTGCTTGAGCAAGCCACACTATGCAAAATCAGAAGGGTGCTAGGACACCAGAATCTTTAGGCATTCTGAGATCATTGTGGAAGTTGGCCTTGTGCCTCTGCAGTGACTCTGATGCCCTGTCTCAGCCATCTAGTTTATTCATGTAGCGATTAACAATTCTTTCTTTATGGCAATCACTGCAGCCTCTGATCTGGGCAGCAGCCACAGCCCTTCTGCACTGCTTCAGTGAAGCATTAGAACTCCTGGATCCCTGTCAGATGAATGGCATAGCTTCTTTTCTTGCCTGCCTTCCACCTACCTACGGCTGAGAGCTGAGAAGGATTGCATTCTGCTTATGGTGGGGGTAATTGCTAAAATCTAACAAGACATTTAGAGCAAACATTTCCTGTTGGGTGACAACCTGCTAGAAAATAAACAAAACCCAACTTGGAAGCAAATCCCACTCACCTTACCTATGCAATTAATCTTATTTATTTTGATAACAGTATATGCCTGAATAGGAAAACAGGTGCAAAAGATCTAAATGCATCATGATTTCCAAAAAGAATGAAAAATGTCTTATAACAAGTATGAAGCTTTCATATTGTTTTCTTTCCAGGTCATATTTTTAGTAATCTTATTCCACAAACAAATCTAGATACTAAGAATATGTTCTGAAAGGAAAACATAGAGTCTTTTTCACTCAGAAGATGCTGTTGCTGCTATAGATGATGTTCTGAGACTGACAATGGTGTACAATATGTAATGTCAGTTCAGTGTAAGAGGCTACAAAGTAAGAAGTCATTCTCTGAACATCAATCACATTGCACCACAGCAGCACTTTAAAGCCCTGACTGTGAGCCGACTAAAAGCCTCAACATGGCATTAATTTATTTCCAAACTGAGTTATTTTTGTTTGGTTTGTCTTTATTTTATACTGAACATACATTTTGCTCAGTTATGATTATTTTACTAGATTAAACTTGGCAGAGAGAATTATGATTTTGGCTGGATTAGGGTTAGAAAGGAATCAGAAGGGTTTCTCAACCTTCAGAATTTTTTTAATGTTTGTTCTTTCATTGCTGCCAGTAATAGCAAATAGGAAATGATGGAACACAAACATGCTCTGTTTTTATTTGTTGTTCTGATAAAGGGTGGAGTGGATACCATGCTGCCTTATGGCATTTCCCAGATGTCATTCACTATCAGAACTGAGTAAATACTACTAAAAAAGATTCAGAAACATTCACATTAAAAAAGTATTATTTTTTCTTTCACACTTGCTTATGAACTTATTTTTTTTGTTTTCTACAAACCCTGGTGTGAAATGTTGTTGTTGTTTGCATGCTAGTACAGAGAGTTTTATGAAGATCCATGAAAATCTCTTTGGTTTCCTCATCTAACCAGGAAACAGACATAAGGCCTTCTGACAGAGGTGATCAACTGCTCCCCACAAACAGTAAATCCGAGGAGCTGAAAATGTGATCGCCATGGCGGCAAGCATCCTTTATACTGTAACATTTCCTTGTGAAGTATTCATTGAACCATTTTGAATACTGAATATATAATCAAAAATCAAATTATGTTCACTGAAAACTTGCAAGCAGAAAATAAAAATTAAATAAATTACTAAAAGCAGTTTGCTCCTCCAGTACTCCTTTTTACTTATTTTTCCTGTTAGTGCTTTATAAATAGTGTCAGAACTTAGTGGTTTTGTCTGAATTCCTTCCAAGTAAGATCTGTCATTCATTCCCTGTATGTTCTTGTTCTTGTAAATATATTTGGCTTTAATTTAGCTCACCTTTCCCCAAGAGCATTGTAATTCTCACCAAGTGAGTTTGCCCTTTTTTCCATACTTAGAATTAAGAATATACTCCTGAATTTCATCAGTACTGGATTTATGTCAATGGCCAGATATACGTAAAATAGACTTAGTTGTTCCTTCAAGGGGAATGAAATATAAAGAAAGAGTTAAAATTTCTGTGCAATGGCCAAGTCATGTATTTGTTCAGGAAAAAAGTTGTAACAAGAAGATATGCATGCCCAATGATGAATGAAAAACCTTTTTGTACCTAATGTCTCGGAAAAATTGTTCAAGAGCAGTTCATTTTGCCATTTCAATGTCTTTATGAGTTATCTGCACACAAGTACTTGTTTTAAAAAGATAAGTTGCCTGGCAACCACTTTAACGTAGAACAGCTGACTTTTCTGAACTTTGGGAAATGTTTTATTCATCAGCCAGCATTTTTACTCACTTTCCTTCATTTTCAAATTCCACTTTCTCATTGTTTGCATCTCCTTCACCTCCTGACCAATTATTTCATTGTCCACCAAGCAACATGAAATAATGGATGCAAGTCTTTTATGTAAGTTATGTAAGTTAAGTTAAAAACCATATTTGCTCTGTAATTTACACTGCACAAATATTTGGAACATAATAATAATCAAAGTTGGGATCTAAAATAGTCTTACAAATACAGATCAGAATGTTTTGATAGTGTTCCAAAGAAACACTATGTTAGTTTTTAGAAAACTTTTAAAATCAATACAAGAGACCTATTCTGTACCCAGGCAAGAACTACCAACAAATACTCCAATATTCATTTTACAAGTAGGGAATTTGTATGGGAGAAAGATCAAAAATTCTCAAGACAGGATTTGTTTCAGTTTACATAACTGGGAGAAATTAAAAGAAATCAAGCAAAGCAAAATTTAGAATAAATATACAGACTAGA
>NW_005842299.1:549587-565304 GCF_000455745.1 Alligator sinensis | reverse complement strand
AAAGAGTGGATGACTCATTCTTATGAGTCTTCCTAGCTATAATTTCTATGGAAGTTCAAAAGCTGAATGTACACAATGAAAGGCGCTGAGATTTTGACCCAGCTACCCTTTTGAAGCATGCATTATCAAATACAGTTTAATAGGGCACTTCATAGAATAGTTTAATTCTCCATGTGGAAAAAGGGTTGTTTGCTCTGGCTGTCTCTCTCAAAGCAGGGGTGGCTGGCAAACTACGGCCCATGGGCCAGATCCAGGCCACTGAGCCACCTGATCCAGTCCACAGATATGGGGCTTCAGCAGCATTCGACTGTGGGGAATTTCAGCAGTGGCTGCTTTCCCTTGTCACCACAGGGAAAAGCATCAGCAACAGCTACATTCCTCCACCCCCTGGGGGGAAGAGGGGGCAGGGAGAGGCAGAAACAGCAGCAGCTGGGTCCTAGCACTGACCATCTCCAGCTCACCTCTGGCCCAAACTGGTTCTCTCTAACCCACAGCCTAAAAAGCCCACCGCTATCTTAAAGAAATCTGATAGTATGGTTTCCCTTGAGACCTTGATGTGAGGAACTACAGCAGTGACTAATATGGCTGGTAACTGTTTAAATTATGCTAATAAAAGTGATCTGTTACAGTTCCACCCAAGATTTCTGTTGTAAAATACAGTTGATCTATTATGAAGTAGTATCAGTAATTTATTGTAGTCAAGGAGTTTCTAGAATTATTTTGGTCTAAATGATTTCCCTGCTTATACTGTTGAAGAATGTAGCTTAGCCCCTTTATACCATCCCGTTGGTAAGTAGTGACCTTAAAGAGAGTTTCTTCAGGTTCCTTATATTGCCAGATTGGTAAAAAAGAATCACTCTAAAATGAAGGTGCAGTCAAACACATAACAAGCCAATCAAAGCCTTAATATGCAGTCTGTTATCTCAAAATTTCTGATATGGGTTGGATTTCTGCCTTGTGCTGAATTATTTTGCAAAAAGTTAGCTAAAATGTTTTAGCTGCTCCTGAGAGAGAGGCTAAGGAATAATACACTGTATTGCCCATGTTACAAAATTTCAGTAGTAACCTTTTCCTGAAAGGACATAGTGTCCAATCATTAGAGAAAAGGATTTGAAATTTGGCAAAAGGATACCACTTTTGTGACCTTGTGAAAAATCCACTCAAATGTCATCAAGTTTGAGTGCATAAAAGTGGTTGAAAAATCTCATGTACTGTAGAGAAATCCTGAACTTTTGCAGCTAAATTCCCCCAAAATCTCTCCAGACTGAGCATGACTGCAACTCTGAGCTGTTGCCTGCCATTCCAGAGCTCAGTCCAGGCACCTGAACTACTTACTGCTTACCCCGCTGATGCTTAATTGACTCGATACCCCAGACCTCCTACCCATGGAAAAGAAAGTTGATTCACACCTAAAGGAAAACAATGACAGGTAGACCTATAGGAGAGGTAGGTGAAACAGATTTAAACAAGGCACCTGAGGGTGAATGTACTTGTGACTGCTAGTTGGTGGGAGGAGACTGAGACTGGGAATAAGAGAAGTCTAGGACTAAATGGGCAAGGAAGAAAGTAATGAGAAAAGTCCAGAAACCAGTTTGTGAGGGTAGACTGAAATCAAATGAGTAGTTATAAGAGAGACTGGGGCTAGCTGAGCAGAAAGGCTAGACTGAACAAGTTATTCAGAGGGCTGAGACAAGCACTTGCTGAGCAGGGATACTAGAACTGAGAGAGTACTAGGAGCAGAGATTGAGTTTAAGTTAGTAAGAAGAATGCATGGTCACAAAAAAATGGTAGGCCTTAGCCCTTTCAAAAAATTAACCCTCACCAAGGAGCTAGGACTTATTTTGCAAAAAAACCCCATGATTTTTATTAAATGTTTCTTTCAAAACAAGTCACAGAAACACAGGTGACAGAAAAATGGCAAGATTCTGATCTCATACCAATTTTGCACCAACATACTGACATTGACAACCTACAGGTGCATCAGAAATGACCCCAATGACATGCAAAATAATTGCAGGAAAACACCAAAATGAAAAACATTGGATGCCTAGCACATAGACATAAACAAAACAACTATGCTAAACAGAATTTAAGAATCCTCTCTGTAGTTTTGATATTTCTACTATTACTTACAATATTGTTTTTAGAAATAATCCCAGACACCTTTTCCTTGCCATGACATTTTTCATTGGAACTCTTCAACCCATTGAGAACTTTATTATTTAAATTGGTTGCTTCTCTCATACATTTTGGATCTTCAAATCATTTTCATACCACTACAACAGTATGACACATTTCATACCTACCTACATTTTAAAATAAATTACTGTGACTATTGCTGTTCCTTCCTGGAATTATATATATATATATATTTTTTTTTTTTTTAAAGGGCTTAGTCCATCTGTCTGTCTGTCCGTAATGCTCTTTAAATGCGAATAACTTGAAAACTGTAAGAAACAGAACATTTGGTGTCTCCAGAGAAATTTTTTGCTAAACCTTAGCATTTGTTTAGTGACTATGTAAGGATGATCCCAACTTCCAGAACTGGGGAAAAAAGTCAGGGGCCAGAGCTGTTTCTACCGAGCTCCTCCTGGGAGGGTGCCAGGAGCCCAGGATGGCAGGGAGAACAAAGGGAGGAGCCAGCTGAGAAAAAGCAGGAGAAGGGCAGAGGTGCAAGGGAGTGGGTGAGCAGCAGCAGCCCTGTCCTGAGTCCAAAGCAGGTAAGGAGGCACCCAGGGTAAGCCCAGCACAGCAAGGAGGACAGAAGGCAGGGCCAACTGAGGAAAAGCAGGAGCTGGGCAGAGGTGCAAGGCAGTGGGTGAGCAGTGGCCCCGTCCCAAGCCCCAACTGGGGAAGGGGGTGCCCAGGGGTGGTGTGAAGGAAACTCCAGAGCATGGTGGGCAGCTGTTGTGAGGTGTGGAGCTCACCTGCCTTTGCCCAGCAAAGAGGTGTGCAGGTGGCGGCTGGGCGGCAGCATGGGTGGGTACGCTTCCAGCCCACTGGACAGGAGCAAGTGCAGGAAGGGATTGCTATCTTCAAACGTTCAGCCTATTTTATTTAAATGTTATAAATATTTAATTTATTTAATTAATATCAAAAGTCAAATCTGTTTGTTTTTGTTATTTGAAATTCATCCATCAATCTTGATGGACAATTCGCTAGTACTTAATAATATAGTTGCTTATAAAAATAATAACAGTGACCAAAGTCCTTATTCTTCTTTAAGATGGAGAGAATATTATCTCCTAGGAATATAATAAGTGCCTGTTTTAATAGTCTTACTATGTTAAAGAAATGTGACATGCTAAGCATCCTTTGGTCTCCCTACAATGTCTGTGTTACCATGTGTTCACATTAAAATGTTCCCAGTCATGCATGGGAGTTCAAACCAGTCTCACGTAAAAATGTTATGTGCAAGGCTAACCACCATGTCATCCTCCACTGGTCCTACCTCCACTAGAAGTGTCATTGTAGGCAGAGATCTCTAGTACAATAGCTTGAGGGATGCAAAATCCTCCCACTGTCATCCAACAGCATAGTTACTATCTAGGCAGTCTGTGTGCAGGGCCAGATTAACCCTTTAGTGGGCCCTAAGCAAACAAATTCATGGGCCCCAGGCCACTTGAGATCCCCCTCTTCCCCCCCAGTGCTGCTGCCTGTGGGGAGCAGGGCTCAGAGCAGTGTTGCCAAATCTTATGAGAAAGAAAAGCAGCACTGCCTTTAACAACATGCCCAACACATTTCAAAAAGAGGGGAGTGGGAGGTGGAAGGTGTGGGTAGGAGGGTTATGACAGGGATGGGTATGTGTGTGGGGGGGCAATAGGGTATGTTGGGGTATATATATGGGAGGAGGGTTGTGGGGTCATGGTGTGGGTGTGTGGATACCCCTTATACACTCCCCCCATGGTGCACAGACCCCGCTGCCAGTGATAGCTGCCCTTGGGGCCTGCATAGCCACTAGCGCCCCACAACACTCTGCTCCAGCCAGTGCTGCATGATGGTGGCAAAGAGCACAGCCCCACCAGCTGCTTGTCTCACACCAGGCTCTGCACAGTCCACGTGAAGCTCCACACTACCAGGGGGAAGCGGTGTGGGCTGGAGCTGGCTGCCTTCCCTGCCCCCTGCTTCCCACATCTTGCACAGCAGAGGGCAGGAAAGGCAGCCAACTCCAGGCTTTCCCCAGTAGCACAGAGCTGCAATTGCATGATGTGGAGCCTGGCACATGAGAAGCAGCCAGCAGGGCTGCACTCCTTGCTGCCATTGTTCAGCACTGGCCAGAGCTGCGCCAAGGCCTGTGCAGGCCATGAGTGCCCTGAGGGCTGCCACTGCTGGTAGTGGGGGCTGTGCACCATGGGAGGGAGTGTATGGGGGGCCCCCACCTCCCACCCTCCCTAACAGCCACACCCTGCCCACACAAGCTCTGCGCTCCTGCCACCCCCCTGGGTGCAGGCTTCACACTGCCACCCAGTGGCAGCACCTTGCCCACCCCAGGCACCTGCCCTCTTGCTACCTGGTGCCTGGAGCAAGCCAGAGGCTGGGGAAGGGGCACAGGTCCCTGGGGTGGCAGCAGCAGCAGCCCTACCTGGAAGCTGCATGCTGGCCAGGCCAGGCCCTTCTGCAATCCCATTCTGTTTCTGCAACTGGGACCCACAGTTTGGGAACTGCTGCATTACATAAAAGCCCAAAATAAGCAACCTCTAAATAAAAAAAGCCCAAAAACTCATAACTTGTGACTATAAAAATCAAAGCAATTAAAAAAAGAAGCCCAATTCCACTTATAAGTGGACTTGGCAACACTGGCTTGGAGCTGCTGCTAGGAAGCAACCACCATAGCAGCAAAGCCAGCAGAGGGGAGGGGAAGGGAAGGGAAATAGACAGGGCCATTCATGCTGCCACTACGGAGAGAAAGACCAGGCCCCGCCACAGCTCAGGACCCTACGCATGTGCCTAATTTGCCTATGTGTTAATCTAGCCATGTCTATGTGATCTGCTTTCTGTACTCCAATGCAAAAGTGTCAAGACATTATGGTTGCAGTATAAACATAGTAAGCTGGTTAAAATATACTTTTTTCAGACAATTGTGTCCCCAAAAAATCATAAAAATGTATGATGTATCTTTTTAATTATTTACATTTTTCAATAAAAAAAAACAAAAAAAATTAAATACAAGCATTTTTTGGACAAAATTTTGGAGGTTTGGTTTTTCAGAACAAAAGTCCAATTTCGTACCGCTAATTTCAACACAAACTTTTTTGTGTTTTCAATAAATTATCTAGGGAGGCAAGGACATTTCTAACTTCCTGCAGTTTCACATACTATATATGGCTCCTAGACATATGCCATTTTTCTAATAATCAGTTTATTTGTCAGTAATTGATTTGATTCTGCTCTAGTTCCTAGAACTTTCTGTGAGCATGGTGTTAGCTAAACTGACCTAGAGACATTGGTGGCCATCTGGAGAGGGAAGGCAATCCAGGGCTAGCTGAACACTGTCCCTTCGGGACAATTTGGTATTCAAGTGATTGAAAAATGTCAGTTTCAACAATTAATTACAATCACTTAATCATTCATTAATTAATTAAAACTAATTTCAATTATACTAGCTCCTAAAAAGAAAATGAGGTTAAAAAAATATGCCCATCTGTCCTGAGCTGGATCAGCATTGAACTTCATCCTGTCTCACTGCTAATGTGTAACGTGCTACTGAAAACTACTTCCAGTGCTGAAGTAAGGAACAAGGCTGACATTGTGAATCAGGTATTTAATAACTCAAACCATTAGGTGTCCAGGGTGCTCTTGAGCTCTCAGTCTCCAGGGGCATTCCAAGATCTTGATGTGGAAGCAAGTGGCAGCCAGGTCAGCATTGGGTGATGAAGCATCTTCTTTTGTCCAAGGTGCACTGAAGCATAGCACTAGGGACTCAGTGGTGAGTTTTTTAAGAAAAAAGGGTTTTTGAAGAAGGTTGCCTCCAGCCTATTATGAAGTCGGAAGCATCCACTCTGTTTGCTTTCTCAGTCCCCACCCAGGGTTTGTTTTAATGTAATTTTTAGTTGCAACTCAAAAGTCAATAAAAATAAATCATAAATGTAACAGAGGGATTGTATATTGTGTTTTTTGTGTGTGTTCTTTTTTTTATATGTGCAAGAAGGCCCTTGTGTTTTGGCCATGTGCTCAGCACATGGCAAGCTGGGGCCTGTATCTGCGGAAAATATGTATTGGCCAGGGGAAGCAAAGGATTCCTCAGCCTAATTGGTTGGGAGAGGAACTGGAGTGTGGCACTCCCTGACTGGACAAGGCCAGGGTGATGTCATGCAAAGGGATGTAAAGGGAGATAGACCGGGTGTGGGGAGAGAAACTGCCAAGGGCTGTTGAAGAGTGAAGTCTCCTCCAAAGGAAAAGGAGTTGCAGTTAACAAAAAGAAAGCTTAGGTAGAGGAGAGAGACAGGGAGAGAATTGTCCCAGTGTCTGGGAACTCCTCTCCTCGTTTTCTTACCCTTTTTATTTTTTGAGGTTTTAAAGAATTAACACTGGGAGAAAGAGTATTGGTTCTTTGGGTTTGATGGCCAGGATTTAGGCATGGCAGCTTAAACAGGGTTGGAACCTGGTTGTTTCCAATCCTGCCACTTTTCGGCCAGGGCTGAGGCCTGCAACTTTCTCCTGCCAGTGGAGCTGTGACCCAGATCACCTGCAGCCCAGGCCTAAAGGGTAGGCCTGGTGTTTCCCCCTGTTCCTTTTTGCTACTCCTTTGTTTTAGTCAGTTGTGTGGTTGAGCCAGCTGTAGCCATTAATCAACCTGGTTTCTTTGGAGTTATTCTGCAGTTTTCATTTCAGCAGGTCATATAATCCAGCCCAGAAGTGTGGGGAGTGTGCATGGTGTCTGAAGACACTTCCCCACACACACATACAGCCTCTCCATGGGAGCAAAGATTGCAACACCACAATCCCTCTGAGGGCACCATGGGGCCCTTGGCACCTGCTCTCTAACAGCTTCCCCTGGTATAGCAGTACCTATAGACTATGTCATGTAATTAACAGTGTTGCACATTGCATTTGGTGTTTTCTTCTGTTTTTTATATTAAATCTGGTTTTGGGGGTTTTTTTGTTACATTGCTTGCAAGGAGGGGGGTTGTTTATGCAAGACATCCTAGTAATTAATTTAGTGTTTCCAGATTTCTGGGCGGGACTTGAGCCAAGGTAAAATACACTCGATACCCCAAAATACACTTAGCCCTGCTTGCTGCCAGCTGGTGCCCAGCAGAAGGGTTACATAAGAAAACTGAGACCCTTTCTGATTTGTTTAAGTGTAATAGTAATTGAATCCACATTTCCTGAGCTCTGCCTCTTTCCTCCCTCCTTTCCTCCACTTCTGTGGTGCAGCGGCAACCAGGGCTTTACCTAGCTAACCCACTTCAGTATTGCCATACTTACCCAGTGTCTGTACCTCCCCTTCCTCTCATTTTGGATTACATAGGCCACTGTTTCTGGTTAGAGTGAATGTACTCAGCTGGGTATACATAATAGCTGACCAAGCCAGGCTATGTGGTCAGGCTTGAATCTCAGATAAGTAATATGAAACCATACTTTAAAAGATTTTTCTTGAAAATAAAATCACATAATGACTGCTATAGCCAAATCATTTAAATTGCTTTTTTACCTATTGGTCCATGCCTCTTTCCATAGCACCTCCATGACAGGCTATATTTATCTACCTACAATGCCGTTCTCATTCTGCATTTTTGTTTAATGCAGGAAAAACTGTCCTAGGAATATTTTGATAGCAACGTGATGTATAACTAATACAGAGTATGAGAGTTGGCAGGATAATTACACTGCCTATCCTACCTGCTGGCAGATACCAAATACATTTTTAGAAGCCTAGCGGAGATGACAATTAATCTTAACCTTTATTTTCCCCAGTCCTCCACAGTTATGTGAGGTAATGGTTATTCTTATCCTTTTCTTTTTGTACCAAGATTGCTTCCAGAAATAAAACCTGAAGCAGACATCAATACAACTTACTCTAAAAGTCCAAATGTCTCAAAAATGAAATAGGAATTTCATATTTATTTATCAACTGACCATCTTCCAGGATGTTCTGGTTTAATAAACACATGCAATTAATATAACAATTATTGTTATATTAATTGAACTAGTCATTACCCTTTCTGGTCAAAAGTTATGGTTCTAGTCAAAATGTTTATGGGAAAGAATTTGCTTTAGAGCTATTTTTTAATTTATAACTCAAAAAACAATAAAAATAAATGATAACAAAATAGAAAGGGACCCAGTTCTCTTAAGTGTAATAGTAACTGAATCCACATTTCCTGAGCTATGTAACAAACCACTTTCCATGCATAACTTGTATTCATCTCAGAACATGATATATTTTCAAAGTCAATATGAAATGAAGAGCATAAGCAGCCAGCTTTGACTATAACAGATTGTGTTATTTAGTAAGCTTACTACAGAGTATTGAACTGAAAATAAAATTATACCAATAATGCTGGTATTGTACTCCAGAGGGAGATGATGAATTCCTGGGAAAAATAAGTTGAGGATTTGCGTTTGGTACAGACAATACAGAAGAGTTTTAAGGCCACTGTCAGATACAATACATTGTATGCAAAACACAAGTTAATGCAATGTAAAGCCTGCAAAGTTAAGTGCACAAAAGCCAGGATATGCACAACAGAGGATCAACATTCAACCTTAACTCTGACCCATTGTGTGACTGCAGTGAAACATAACTGTAATTGTGTAATCCCTTTAACAACAAAGTACTTCACTGAGAATAGTAATGAGCAGAAATGGCGAGGCAAGTAGACCTAGTGTTCCCTTTATTTAAATCAGTGTTAAAAAAAAAATCAGTAATTCTGTGCAGTTACTCCATATCTACCCTGGTTTAACTAGAGATAGAATTATCCCACATACCTCCAGTAAACAAGAGAAACAATTTTTCTATGTCCTCATTCCTAGGAACCATCTAAAGCAAGGGTGGTCAACCCATAAATACCACCAGCAGTCTGTGTGTGTGATATGGCAGACTGGGGAGGGGACAGGCAGTGCACTGGCAGATTGAGCAGGAAGCAGAAAGCAAAGCAACAAATGGGGCAGGAGAGACAGGGAAGGAAGCAGAAAGCAGAGCAGCAGATTGGGCAGAAGTAGGGTGGCCACCTTTTTAAATTGGAAAAGTGGGACACATGCCCACCTTCCACTCCGCCAGTGGCATGGCTGGAGCAGAGCTGAGCATGGTGGGGGTGGATGCAGGCTTCCCTTCTTGCTGACTTTACCCCAGCAGCCCTGTGCTGGCCACATGCCCCCGGCCTGCCTGGGAGTAGCGAGGGGCACAACTCACACCACTGCCCTGGCTGTTGCCGGGTGGGCGGGGGGGGTGTCGCCATGGCAATGTGGGGCTCCCAGGGGAAGGGAAGCAAGACAGGGAGCCTCAAGGCTGCAGCAGGCAGCCCGCATCCACTGCGCCCCATTCAGAAATCTGGGGAGTATGTGCTCCCCATACTGCCCTCCTTGTGGGGCTGCATGCAGCGATGGGGAGCTCCCCCCCCCCAATCTCCCTGAATGAGCCACCCATGCCTCTTTCCTGCTCCCCATGCCATCCCTGGAGCCCCGTGCACCACTCTGCCTGGACAGCACCCCCAGTACCAGTCCGTGCCTGACTCCCACACCATGGGGGCCTCTATTTGCCCCCCAAGCTCCCTCTGCCTTGCAAAGCCTTATCTGCAGGGAGCTGCTCTCCACACTGCTTGGCTTTTTCCCAGCCACGCGCATGTGTGCAGCCACGCACATGAATGTAGTACCCCCTGCATCCTACTCCTGGCAGCCCCAAGAAGCCCCTTGCAGGCTGGGATTCTTCCAGCCTGCAAAGGGAAACCCGGAACCCTGCACAATGCTGCAAATCTGAGACAAATGCTGTCCTGGAGTCATGCAGCCCGGGTCCGGGATTTGATTATCCCTTTCCAGGACTGTCCCGCCCAGTTAGGGATGGGTGGTCACCCTAGGCAGGAAAAGAGAAATGGAGAGTCACTTGGGGCAGGTGCAGGGCTAATTTGTGGCACGCATGACAAAAAGATTGGCCCCCACTGATCTAAATCATATAATATGTTTAGATAGGATTGTGGCATAAAAGGAGAAAAACAGATTATGGTATCGTATAGAAAACTTTGTTGTTTGTGAATGCCGGTTATTAATGCTACATTATAAATCAATGGCTGCAAAAGATTATTTTAATTCTAGATATAATGGCTATGGGATGATTTTAGGAAATTGAGCAAGGGACAATCAATCACTCCCAGGTAGGATATTCAGAGGGGAAGAGACTAGAGAAGCAACAGAAACAGTGAAGGGGGGAGCACAAAGTTGTTCTGTTCTCAGGTCACCCCAGTAAAGGACAAGGACCATTTTAAGTTCCAAGTGTGAAAAGAAAAGTGAATATTGTTCACTGTCTGCAAATCTGAGGAAGGGATGGGGTGTATCAGCAAAGGATGGGATATAAAGGACTCAAGTCCAGTGCTTCACTCCTCCTTCATTGCTGCAAGAAGCCAAAGGACTTACTGCAGGAAGGGTAGCGCAGAGGCTATCCACCAATATGGAATAATTATTCTATAACATTTTATCATCATTTTACCCTCCTTCCAACAGCTGTATACATGCACATATCTTTAAGAATACTTACATCCTCAAAAATACTAACATGCAAATAAATTGTTTTTAACAAACAGTTTAAAATGTGTACACCAATATTTTTGCCAACCAATTTACTTTTAAATATCTCTTCTGAAAGAAAATGGAGTAACTTCATTCAAAATGAACCAGTTAATAAAGGCAATCATACCTTTCTTAATAAGTCTCTCTTCATTCACACAAGCAAGGATTATTCACACAAGGAGTTTGCAGGACTGTGCTCTACCTGGTAATGTGTCCATGCCCTTATTTTTTATTATACATAAATTAATCTGAATTTAAGAAAGTAAGTTTACATGTACTAGAGGAATATATATTTTTTAAAACTCTGTCCTAATCTTTTAACATCAAGATAACATCACTACAATCAAATTCCACCCTACAGTACATCATTTGCTAGGTACTAAATACAAGGCATTGCCTACACATAGATTATACAGAACAACAGATTTAGTTAACCCTCCTACCCTATGACTGCTGCTTAGCCTCTTGGTGAAGCTACCTGTGATAGAAATGAGACCAAGGGGACAGACTGAAACTCCCCCACACATGCTACCAACCAACAAAGACTGTTTGTGCCATTAACTCTTTCACACCTCCGCCTTTCCCACCTCCGCAATCATACACCAACATGCTAAAACTATCGTCTAAGAATGTCTTGTCATCTTACAATGCTGGTCTGATGCAATTACCTTGTGCGAGGTCACATCTCTCATCATTTTACAGCATACATACCTCAAGCAAATATAAGCTGCATGAACAAGTGCATGTCTTATATTGCATATACCAACTATGTACCATGTAGCTATTATGCATGGGGTCCTTATTCTCTTCGCACTGTACAAAGCCATATAAATATGATTTTTTTAATCTTTTAAACTATTATAAGGTTTTTAATCTGTTCTTATCAGTTTAAATAGGGGGCATCTGAACTCCCAGGCCTGTGGACATGGGACTTGCACATAGGATGCTGACCCAGCAGAAAATATAGCCCAAGGATATTTATAGACATGGTTATTGAGGTTAGATCATTTGGATTTGAAATTTAGTTTGCTATTGGATTTGAACTGAGATAGGATATATATAGCCAATTAAATATAACTTTATCCCATCAATAGATATTAACGTTCTTTAGAAACATGCCCATGGAGCAATATCACTATATGTATATATTCAAATTGGGAAACTGACCTATTCCCAAGACTATATTTTCTCTGCTTTGCCCATGTACTCTCCCTTCTGCTTCTCCATACACATGCCATGCTATTTAAGAGGCTGAGGTGCAGGATATATTGGTATCACTGCTGTTTAATTATGTTTCTTAAAATGCCAGGTCTTTTCATATTGTTAAATAATTTCAATTCATAAGCAAATGTCTGGCCTCCTTTCTCCAGCTTGCTTCACCACATTGACCCCTTATGTAACAGGCCATATGTCATGACTGTCTTTTTGGTATTACTTCATTTTGTCTTTTTCTTCTTGCAAAAATCGCAGCTTGTTTAAAGAAGAAGGGTATTCAGAAAGAGAAGCAATCAAGCTGGTTTGAAGGGCATCATGAGTGTGTGCTTATCAGTGATGAGTTGCTTCTCTTCTCAAATCATTTTATTAACGTTCTAAGAAAAAGAAACAAAATGGCAACTACTAATGTTCAAATTAATAAAGGCCCATATGATTTCCAGCTGTTGACTGTAAATGCATTATTGTAAATGACAATCACTGTATAGTCTTTGTCCCCAGTGTGGTTTTTTTACCGTGCCCTTATTTGTTTCTGACTTTCAGTCAAGCTCCAAATAGCTGGTATACAGGAATATTTTTTCCTTATAAGTTGTGCAAATAATTTATTACATGACTTGCATTTAAAGAATAAATTTCAGAAAGAATGGAAAAAAGCCAAAGAAAGAGGTTTTCTTTTTATTAATAGGACCTTACAGAGGACAAAAATGGTGTTTTAGTAGTGAACCGTGGTTAATTCATTTAGATTCCAGGACTTTAAATAATTTTAATTCTTCAGACATTCTTATATGGGCCTCACATTTTCTGAAAACACACATAAAACTTGACTCAAGTTAAAAATTTATTATAAACTGAAAGAGATCCTGTTTTCCTTAAAATCACTTAATCCAATTAAGTGATTTACTTCAAAATATTGTTTGCCTCACTGTACTGACTTCTTAAACACAGTTTGATCCATGTGTATAACATGTGTATTAAATATTAATTTGTCACATATTTACATTGATTCTTGTTTATTTTTCAGAGTAGCACAACAATATGCGTTTGTGCAGTTGGGCAGTAACATTTATTTTATTCCTACCTATTTTTAAATACAATGTTTTGGTTTTTTAGGATTTATTTACAAACCAAAGGACCTGTTCTTCCCTCATACATGGGTGTGTAAATCTCTAGTAAATTCCTTGTAGTTAGTGGAACATGTGCTCATCTCTGCTGAGATTTTCTTTGCTCTGCTCTGGGTGGGCAAAACAGCCTTAAAATTGGTTAAACTGCAGTAAGGGGCTCTTTGACATAGGGAAATCCCAGAGCTCTCCCTGCGCCACCCCTTCCTGACTCTCCTTGCATGTACAAAAGAAGAGTGGATGCAACCAGCGACCACAGATTTGCTGAGCTCCTCCACCATCTTAGAAAGCCCTGAATGGAGTTGCCACAGACTGCAAGAAGTCATGGCAGCCCTGCTGTGGCTTGTGGGAGCACATGGAGACTGAAAAGCCAGTTTGCCCACCCCAGGAGGGTCCTCAGCTAAGTAGTGTGGCCACACACCAGGATTGGAGCCAATGGAGTCACAGGCCTAAATTACTAATACAGCAACTGACATACTCTTCCCCAGAGGTTTTGGAGTTTATATGCACTTAGACTAAGCAACTAAATTTTTTTAACACCACTTTTAAAAGTAGGGCAATAAACTGAGTAGAAAATACTTTGTTTCCTTCAAATCAAGAGCACACGCACTAGATATTCAATGTACTATGGACTTGTATATTAGCTCCATTCGTACTTAAACCTCAGTCCGACATTATAATCATAAACTTTCACGGAGTACTTAGTATTTAAAAAAACTGGACAACATGCTACTAAACTAATGACACCTCAACTCAAAACATTTTCACAATTTATCCCAAATAGAATGAATATATTTTAACATAAACAAACATAATTTATGCTAATTATTCTGGATGTAAGTGAAGTATGGAGGAAACCTGATGCTTATCGTTCTTATTTTCAAATATAAAAGATAAGATTATGGCACTCTGGTATTACTATTATGAATGGTATATGGAAAGCCAGTCAGACAGGAGACAGTGGGAAAATCATACAAAATATTTTAAATTAAGGACTGTGCTATTTCCACAATTAATGACATTACTTTAAAAATGCACAAAATTTGACAAGATCTGTGAGATTTGTATAATGTGGGATGGGGAAAAGATCATAGCTTAAATTTGTTCAGTTGTACTTACTAATATTTAAAACAAAAACCTGAAAACTGTTGCTGCAGTAAATCACATAATAATGGAATCAAACAGTACATCAAATTACTGAGGGATCTGATAAATTTGCCATTCCATTCTTTGAATGACATGGTATGGTTGGGCTTCACAAAAAAATCACTGAGTGAAATCTAGGACCTGTATTATACAGGATGTCTAAAATTCTAGCTTTAAAATCACTCACTTTTACAGGACAATTTTTCTATCTTCCCTTTGTGCATCTCTGGGCTAGGTATAGACATGTAAAAATTCCAAGGTGGAATCAATCTAAGTTATGCAGTTTTTTGTAAGTGGAGTAGTTTAGTAGTAAACAGAACACATACTCGTCCTTTTGGGAGGGGAGGGAGGAGGGGAGCACGCAAATAAAGAAGTACAAATAGCAAACCCAAAAGTCAGTTCTCAGCCTATTGTTGGCTCAGATTAAGCATAGTCTATGCTGGCCTGGCAAGCGAAATATCAGGAGTCACTACTTCACAGTCAGGGCAGCTAGGATCTGGAACCAACTTCCAAGGGAAGTGGTGCTCGCTCCTACCCTAGGGGTCTTCAAAAGGAGGCTAGATAATCACCTAGCTGGGGTTGTTTGACCCCAGCATTCTTTCTTTCCCATGGCAGGAGGTCAGACTTGATGACCTGCTCAGGTCCCTTCCAACCCTACCAACTATGAAACTATGAAATCTAAGAACAGGTTCTGCCATTTTTAAACCAGTCTATAGGTATCAAACTTCTGTTCTGTTATGGGCATAGACTGGTTTCCAATAACTTTACATCTCTTTAATGTCCTTATTAACAATAATGTGGGCACTGGTGTCAGCAGTGGACTGGCCAAGTTCTCTGATGACACTAAACTTTGAGGTAGAGCGTCCACACCTGAGGATAGGCTAGTGATCCAGGCTGACCTGGATATTGTTAGAAAGTGGGAAGATATAAACCTGATGACATTCAATACCAACAAATGCAAGGTGCTCCACCTTGTGGAAAAAAACCTGCAGCATGCTTATAGGCTCAGCAGTGCTATGCTCGCTAGCACCACAGCCAAAAAAGACTTAGCGGTCATGATTGACCATGTCATATTGAATGAAATAGTTTGAATGTTTGTAATAGTTGCCCATTAACCAGTTTCAGGAAGAAGACAAGATTTATCTCCTTATCTAGGTCATTGTTTTGGTCTACGTGCGGAAGGTCCTGACTTTGCTCAAAGTCTTAACTCTTGAATTTTATCTTTAGAGGCCTTTAACAAAGAGAACCTAAAAATGACCCTTAAGCAAATATCCCGAGTTCCGAGAGATCAAACCCTAGGGCCTTTTGACAAGATTGGAAAGAAAAAGTCACTTGCAGTGGTATGGAAGTTCCCCAAAGTAATTAAAATGATCAACAAAAGAAACTAATTACCAAGCAAAAGAATATGTTAAGAAAGATTCGAGCCCAAATTTGGGAGTAATGACAGGTTTGGGTAGGAGGGGCCCTAGACGGCAACTCACTCAATAAAAACTGTAACCTACTCTCCCAAATTGGAGGT
>NW_005842299.1:529327-549563 GCF_000455745.1 Alligator sinensis | reverse complement strand
GTATTGCTGAGGCGAGCCCATTGAACCGTACTACTGAGGCCAACCCATTAAATCGTACTACTGAGGAATGAAACCATATTTTGGTATTTGGCTTCTCGGAATTCTAGGATTGTAAGTATATTATGAAAAATAATAGTATTGATTCAAATTTAACTTTTAGTTGTAATTGTAGTTGTTTTTGTAATACTAATTCTTATAGCATTGTTTGGGAAGGAAATGCATTCAGAGCATTGTTTCTGATGTATGTAATTATTGTGTTCTTAATGTTTGTGGTATTTCTTAAAGCTAAGCAGTGTTATATGCATAGCAAAGAATTTTAAAATAAAATTGTGTTGTATGAATTAAGTGTGTAATCATTGTGAAATCGTGCAAGTAGCTAACTACTCCCCCAGCCAGTGCATCAAAATGAATCAGTAAGTTGTGTGGGATTTTCTCTATTCCATAACCCACTAGAGACAGACCACAAGATGAACATGAGCTACCAACGTGATGTTGCAACTAGTAAAGCAAACAAAATTCTGGCTTGCATCCATAGATGCTTCTCAAGTAAATCTCAGGGTGTTATCCTCCCGTTGTACTTGGTGAGGCCGCAGCTGGAGTACTGCATCCAGTTCTGGGCTCCACAATTCAAGAAGGATGTGAAGCTGGAGAGAGTCCAGAGGAGAGCCACCCACATGATCAGAGGACAGGAGAACAGGCCTTATGATGAAAGGCTGAGAGCCATGGGACTCTTCAGCCTGGAAGAGCACCGGCTCAGGGGTGATCTGGTGGCAGTCTATTAGGGGTATGCATCAGGGGTATGCATCAGGATCTGGGGGAATGCCTGTTCACCAGAGTGCCCCAAGGGATGACAAGGTCCAACGGTCACGAACTCATCCAAGACCATTTTAGGCTGGACATAAGGAAAAACTTCTTTACTGTCCAAGCCCCCAAGGCCTGGAATAGACTGCCTCCAGAGGTGGTGCAAGCACCTGCTCTGGACTCTTCTAACAAACATTTGAATGTTTATCTTGCTGGGATGCTTTAACCCTAACTGACTTCCTACCCCTGGGACAGGGGCTGGACTCATTCTTCCAAGGTCCCTTCTAGTCCTAATGTCTATGAAATCTATGAAAGCTATCCGGGTAAAAGCGTAATGTCTGTACCTGGCCCTGTTGTCAAATATACATGTTTATGGTAATACCTTTCTTTAGCAAACAAAGGTTTAGCAAGAATTTTGTTATAATTTATTTTATTGATAGTTTATCCTATTGATAAATACTAAGAAATCTCTAAAATAAGAATAGCATACTTTGGTTTAACCCTACCTTATACATTCGATTGTTCGTGTATACAGTGGGAGAATTCTGCAGTGACTTGTGCAATTATGAAAACTAAGACCCAGTTTTTGGCTGCCTCACTGCAAGTACACTACAGTGCACAGGATGCAGTCTTGCCCAAGAGGTAGCCCAGATGAAGTATTTGCTTCATTAGTACAAGGCAATGGTAGCTTCTTATGTTTCAGGCAATAACAGCCAGATGAGAGGGGGCATATCTGAGCAAAATTAGACAAATGGCACTTGTCAAAAAGGAAAAATCAGCACCTTTTCAGAAGCCCTTCTGAAAGTGTTATAGAAGTGTTTCCACACAAGAAACAGCAGGTGCATGCTCTATGAAATGAGGAAGAGGAAGAATTCCTCATTGGCACATTTCAAGAAGTTCATTCTTCTGAGGACAATCATCCTGGACACTGAAGGACTAATGGTAACTTTTAAATTAGATACAGGGGCAAAGGTCAATGTAATATCAGAATACATTATTCAAAAAATGAAAACTAAACCTGAGTACTATTAGAATAAGAAAGTGAAACTTACAACATATAATGGGAACATGATTGCAACCAAGGGTGTTTGCGCACTGCATGTTAGACACAAGAGTAATGTAGTAAAAGTTCAGTTTGTAACAGTCCCAGGAAAAATAGTGTCAAACTCTAGGTTTGATTAAGAGAATGGATGCCAGTGAGGGACTAAAAAGCAAGAACATAGAAGAAGAGTTTTACGATGTGTTTCAAGACATTGGGAAACTGTCAACTGAGTAAAGATACAATTAAGAAAACCAAATACTCCCACCATACATGTTCCAACAACTGTTCCCCTTGTACTAAGGGAAAAACTGATAAAGGATAAATTAGATAGATTAGGTAACGTGGACATAACAGAAAAAGTAGAACAACCAACTGCTTGGGTTCATTCTCTGGTCATAATACAAAAGATGGATCCTTGAGATTGTGTCTGGGTCCTAAGCAAATGAACAGTTGCATCAAGAGGGAGTATTTTCCCATTCCCATCAGGGAAGAGATTTTTGGCAGCATGGCAGAAGCTAAATATTTCTCTGTTTTAGATGCCTCTTCCTGGATTTTGGCAAGTGCCCCTTGAAAAGAATAGCATTAGATTATGTACCTTCAATATGCTCTTTGGAAGGTATTGCTTTCATAGGCTTCCTTTTGGACAGTGCTCTCTGCATCTGAAGTATTTCACAGAAAGATGCAACACATTTTTGAAGGTCTTAATGGAACTCTGGTTTATATTGATGATGTAGTAGTTTGGAGAAATAATATGGAAGAAGATGACTGAGGCTAAGAAAGGCACCAGAAAAAGCTCACTGAGCAGGTTTGAAACTGAACAAACAAAAATGCAAATTTAGGGTCAATGAAATAACATCTGGGAGAAAAGGGGTACAAATTGATCATGCAAGGGTTAAAGCCATTACAACTATGCCACCTCCTACAAATAAGGAAGGAGTACAACGATTACTGGGAATGATCAATTTTGTAGTCAATTGTCTAGGGAAATATCTACCTAATTTAGCAGAACAGACCAAACACCTTAGATCACTCCTACAAAACAATGCTCAGTGGATATGGGAACATGAACATGAAGCTGAATTTAAAAACTTGAAGGAAAAAATAATGAAAGATCTGGTACTAAAGTACTATGACCCTAAAAGACCCATTAAATTGTCAACAGATACTTCTAAAGAAGGCACTGGAGCAGCTTTGCTTCAAAAACACAGGATTAGCTAGAGACCAGTAGCATATGAATCTAGGAAACTCTCTAAGTCAGAGTGTCTATATGCACAAATTGAAAGAGAGAGTTTAGCTCTGGTATATGGCTGTAAGAAAATTTATATATTCATTTATGGGATGTCTGTGATAGCTGACACAGATCATAAAACTTTGGTAACTGTAGCAAAGAAAGGGTTATCAGACATGCTACCCAGATTACAGAGACTTTTCTTTCAACTGCAAATGTATGATCTAGACATACAGTACACACCAGGAAAACATGTACTTGTTGCAGATACACTGTCCAGAGCAAATGACACAATAGAAAATTATTTTAGGGTTGTTGGTTGTAGCCATGTTGGTCTGAGGACATAGGCAGACAAGGTTCTTTGGATGTTATATCTTTTATTAGACCAACCACGTAGTTGGGAAAATTGTTTTTTTCAAGTTTTTGGACACAAACACCCTTCTTCAGACATAGGGAGAGTCTGCTGGTGATTTGTGTGCTCTCCTGGGTAGAATAGAAGCCAATATGCAAAATACAGGTTTGTGAAAATGCAAATGTATGGCAGTCAGGATCAGAGGAAATGGGAGACAATAGATGTGAGATGGGTAGGTAGGGGGGAAGAGGAAATGTTGACCTGGTGATAGAATGTAGCTGGTAAAATGCAGTTAGGTTACCTGGGGTTATCAGATGGCAGACAGGTTATAATGTGCCATAAATCCAATGTCTATATTTAATCCATTATTTTTTGTATCCAGTAAATTTATGAAGTGAAGTTCATAGGCTCATCTACAAAAGGTGTTTTGTAAATTCCTTTTGAGGATTAGAACTGAGAGATTGGAGTGAGTGGCTGTCTTGTGAAAATTGTACACCCATAGGTAACTGGGTATTTTTGTCTTTGATAGATTTCCAGTTTATATTCATTCTGGTACACAGTTGTTGTTTGTTTTTTCCTCCATATTTTCCATCAGGGCATTTAGTGCACTTGGTAAGATATCCATATAATCCCTATTTCATTTCTGGAAGTGCAGGTGTAAGATCCAGGAATTATGATAGTTCTGTTATAGGGTATAATTATGGGAGTGGTGGAGATGCACCATTGGCAGGTTTTACATTTTTTGTCCCAGCATGGTCTGGATCCATTCAGTGTGCTTTGGGCCATAGCAAGCTTGCTTCTGGTAATGACATTGGTGAGGTTTGGTGCTTGTTTAAAGGCTAGGATGGGTGGTTCTGGGAATATCTTTTTAATAATTGGGTCTTTTTCTAGTATGGGTTGCAATTGTTTGAGGATTTTTTTGTGTAGGTACCAGGGAAGGATGGTATGTCATAACTAATGGTGTGTGATTTGTGGGGATTTTCTTTTTTTACTGCAGCAATTCTTCACGTGGTATCCGGGTGGCTCTTTCAAAAGTGTGATCTCTCTCTGGAGGAGTGTTCTTGTTGGGTGAAAGTCCTTTTGAGATTTGCAACGTGATGATTGCAGGTATTCTTCTCAGTGCAAATTCAATGGTATTGGAGGGCTTGGCTGTATATTTCAGCATTCTTGGTGTGTTTTGGGCGATTGCTAGTTCTGTATATGTTGGTCCATGAGTTTCTTATATATGCTGGTTTGTATTTTACCATTTTGGATATTGATTATAATGTCTAAAAAGGAAATGTTAGTACTGGAGTATTCAAGAAAGAGTTTGATGAAGGGATGATGGTTATTGAATTTGTGATGGAAATCAATCAGAGACTGCAGGTTATCAGTCCAAATGATGGAGATATCATCTATATATCTTAGGTATAGCATGGTGCACTTCTTGAGGAATTCTTCCAGGTGAGCCATGAAAAGGTTAGCATAGTGTGGGGTGATTTTGGTGCCCATAGCTGTGTCCATGGTCTGGAGAAAGTGTTGGTTATTGAAAACGAAGTTGTTGTGTGTGAGGATGAAGTGTATAAATTCAATAATATCTTGAGGTCTGTACTCTGAGTTGTAATCTTGCTTGTGTAGTTATGCAAGGCAGGCTTGGATGCTATCTTGGTGTGGGATATTGGTATATAAGCTGGTAACATCCATGGTGGCTAGAAGGATATTGCTGTGAAAGTAGTCTATGTTTTCAAGTTTTTTAATTTTCATAGAAAGTTTGTTGCATCTTGAGCAAAACGCGGTCTCTGGGTGACGAGAGGTTTTAGGATGGATTTGATGAAACCTGATATTTCCTGAGTTAGGGTTCCATGGTTGGATATTATAGGTCTGCCAGGGTTTCCTTGTTTGTGGATTTTAGGGAGCATGTAAAAACTCCCTGGATTGGGTAGTGAGGGGGTCAAGTTTTGTAGGTTTTCTTGTAGTTCAGATGGAAACGATGTGATGGTAATTTTGAGTTTTAAGGTGAAAAGGGGAGCTGGATCTTCCTCTAGTTTTTTGTAGCAGGTGGTGTCAGAGAGTTGTCTGTTGACTTCTTTTATGTAGTCTTCATGGTTAAGGATGACTATGGCTCCTCCTTTATCTGCTGTTTTTATTACTGTTTAGTGTTTGAATCTTAGAGCAAATGACAGAATTCCAGATGCAGACATAGTACATGTTAATCTAATTAAAAGAGTGATTCCTGTCACAGATAAAATGTGGGCACTAATTGCAGAAGCTACTGCTCAGGACACCACATTGCGAAAAGTGATAACAGCTGTTTGTGCTGGTTGGCCTGGAAAACATATACCTAGCCCCTACTCTCAGTTCAAGGAAGAGCTGTCAGGACTGGATGGCAGTTTATTCAAAGGCACATGACTTGTTGCTCTAGCAGTGCTAAAGAAAGACATGTTAAACAGAATACATGAGGGGCATCTAGGCATTGAAAAATGCAAAAAGAGAGCAAGGGGTGCTCTATGTTGGCCCAACGTAAATAATGACATAGAAGATGCTTTAAAGGCTTGTGCAATGTGCCTAAAGTACAGATCAGCACAAAGCAAAGAGCCCATGATGGTCATGGAGGAGCCCATAGCTCTGTGGTATTGAGTGGACATTGATTTATTCATGCATGCAGGAAAAATTATGTATTAGTGCTGAATTATTATTCTCACTATCCTGAAAGTGTATTGCTCAAAAGTACAACAGCAAACCATGTGGCCTTCTATGACTAGGTTACAAAATCCTTGGACACAAGGGTAACAGTGGATGTAGTCTTTCTGGACTTTAGGAAGGCCTTCGACACTGTCTCTCACCCCACTCTCATTAAAAAAACTATGGGACTGTGGCATCGACACCTAGACAATCAAATGGGTCACTAACTGGCTGGAGGATCACACCCAGAGAGTGGTGGTGGACGGGTCATTTTCGACCTGGAGGGATGTGGGCAGTAGGGTTCCACAGGGCACGGTCCTCAGGCCTGCACTGTTCAACATCTTCATCAGCGACTTGGACGAGGGGGTAAAAAGCACCCTGTTCAAATTCACAGATGACAGTAAGTTGTGGGGGGAAGTGGGCATGCTAGAAGGAAGGAATAGGCTGCAATCAGACCTAGCCAGGTTACAGGGGTGGGCAGATGAGAACAGGATAGGTTTCAACATGGACAAGTGCAAGGTACTGCACCTGGGGGGGGAAGAATCAGCAGCATATTTACAAGCTGGGGAACTCCCTTCTCATCAGTGCAGAGGCAGAAAAGAATCTTGGTGTCATTATTGATACCAAAATGAACATGGGCCGACAGTGTGGGGGCGTGGTCAGGAAGGCCAACCATATCTTGTCATGCATCCACAGATGCATCTCAAGCAGGTCCAAGGAGGTGATCCTCCCCTTCTATGCAACACTGGTCAGGCCACAGTTGGAGTACTGCATCCAGTTCTGGGCACCGCACTTCAGGAGGGATTTGGACAACATGGAGAGGGTCCAGAGGAGGGCCACTCACATGATCAGGGGTCAGCAGGGCAGACCCTATGAGGAGAGGCTAAGGGACCTGAACCTGTTCATCCTCCACAAGAGAAGGCTGAGGGGGGATCTAGCAGCCATTTACAAACTAGTCAGAGGGGACCAGCAGGCATTGGGGGAGTCCCTGTTCCCCTGAGCACCACCAGGAGAGACTAGAAATAACAGCCACAAGCTGGCAGAGGGTAGATTCAGACTAGATATCAGGAGGCACTACTTCACTGTCAGGGCAGCTAGGATCTGGAACCAATATCCAAGGGAAGTGGTGCTGGCTCCTACCCTGGGGGTCTTCAAAAGAGGCTAGATAATCACCTAGCTGGGGTCGTTTGACCCCAGTACTCTTTCCTGCCATGGCAGGGGGTCGGACTTGATGATCTGCTCAGGTCCCTTCCAACCCTACCTACTATGAAACTATGTAATAACTCACATCAAATTGATTTTTGCTAGCATGGGATTCCACAAATATTGAGAACAGAAAACGGACCTTGACTCAACTGTCTTGAGTTTAAAGAGTTTTCAAACAAATATGGATTCTGTCACACTTCAAGTCCTAAATATGCACAATCCAGTGGTCTGTGTGGCAGGGCACAAATGTAGGCCTGCTACTTTAAGAGGCTGGAGGAAACCAGCCAGGTTGTGGAGCTACCCGCATGTGCACGCTGGCTCAATCAGGCAGCCACCTGGCTCCAGGGCAGGCACCTGATTGGGTGAGAAGTGAGCCATCTACCATATAAGCACAGGCTTTGGAAACAGATAACAGTTCCCCCTGGAAAAACAGCAGAAGCAACATCTCTCTGCTGAAGGGCCTACGGCAGAGTATACCCTGGAGGAAGATCCTGCCAGGGCAAGCTGTAGAAGTAATGGGACTGCCAGCCTAAGAATTAATTCCAGGTGAGGCTCTGCTGTGGAGAGTAAGGTCCAACAGGTGTCAAGGATCAGCAATTGTAGTGGCTGCTTGGGATAGCTGTAGTTCTGAAGCTAAGCTGCATTGGGGATTGTTTCCTTTAGGGAGAAGGGAGAGCTTACTCTTGGAGGAAACCAGAACAGCTAAGTGAGCAGAGTGATACCAGGCAGAAAGGAGCAGCTAGCTGGGGATGGAGGAGGCTCCAGGGGATCTTGCAGGGTTCTCTAGTCCAGGCAGGACTGCACTGGAGGGGCCTAGAGGCACTGGAGAGACCAACAGCTGGGCTTATTGCCAGGTGTATCCAGGACTCGGGTCTGGGTTTGGGCTCCTAACCACCCAGAAGAGAGTGCAGCAAGAACTTGGGAAAGAGAGCCCGGAGCAGCTCAGACCCATGGGTACTTGACAGCAAGTCCCTGGGAAAGGACGGGGGCAGCCAACACTGAGCCCTAGACCAAGTGGAAGACTAGATAGTCCAGAGAAACAAGCTTGCCTGAACATGGAAGCAGATCATGGTAAGGAGAGAGGAGCTCGGGGGGCCTAGTAGAGAAATCAGTTGAGAGTGCTTAATAGATGATCAAAAAAATAAGAACAGTGGCCCAGAGTAGAGGAGCCAGGGTGTCCTTAACAACATAGGCCAAGTAGACATGCCCAGGAGGAGTGTGGTGGAGGGCCAGTGATTAGAAAGGCAAAGAGACGCACCTTGTCCGGCCCAACCTGGGGCCATGTCATAAGGAGGCCAAAGGTGCAGGAATTCCCACGGTGACGGGTGAACCTGGCTGCAGAGAGCCTGGTGCTCCAACTGTCCCAACCCAGGGCCAGGACCTCTGGTGTCAAAAGTTTTTCTGGTGGCAGGAACATGGATGAGGGGTGTGGGCCTGGGTACAAATATCCAGTTGAAAGGAGTTCTGAGTGACTCCCAGAACCCAGACTGAGAAGAACCAGGCATGAGAGAGTTTTGGGATGGAGAGAGAGTGGGCCACAATGAGATAGGGACACTAAGATTAGGAACTGATTAGGGCTCCAGGAAAGGGCTTTAGGGTCCTGTTGGTCCTGGGTAAGACCTGAAACTGCACCCTGCTGGGGTAGGATGGTGTGGTAGGGCCACCTGTGGTGGGGTGGTCCCTAGGAAATGTCACACCTGTGCCTCCCCAATGAAAGGCAGGCATGGGGCACCTGAAAGCTCCACCCCCCATGACCTACTGGGTTATCCCATAGAAGGGACAGGCAAAGGGTAACACCATTCAGGCCTGTTGAGAGTGGAGAAGGCCTGTGGGACTGGGATAGGCCTGGGAGGACTTAAGAGGCCTAACTAAAGTGGGCCGAGAGAGGACCTAGGTCCAAGGTTCTCAGTCTAGAGCCTGCAGCCAATTGTGGTCAGAGTGAGTCTGAAGGGCTGCACAGAGTAGGCACAGGTGGGACTTGAATGGTTGCATGGAGTAGGGCTGGAGTTGAAGGAAAGGGCCTGAAGGCCTGTGAAGAGTAGGGCCTGGGTGAGAGCCAAAGGGCTCCATAGAGTAGGACCTGACCAGACAGAAAGTGGCCCAGTGAGGAATAGAGAGTGGCGCAGTGAGGGGTGGAATAGTGTGGCCCAGAAAAGGCCAAGCGCCACAGAGTGGGCCCTGAGGCCAAGTTTGGGCTAGAGGCTGAATGCAGCCCAGCAAAGGGGCCAGGGGAGTTGTAGGTGATTTTGGCTGCCATCTGTGCGGTATGCAGGAGGGATCCGAAGGGAACAACAGAGAAGTAGGCTGAGCACTGCTGCTCTTTGAATAAAGAAACTTTATCGTTCTGTTAACTTGACTCCTTGGTCTTCTGAGAGCAAACAACTGGCACACTGTCCCCTCCTTCATTCATGCCTGACACACGTCCTAAGGTGCCCCTAAGTATGGGCCATGTAAGGTTTCTTTCATTTAAAATTATTTTAAATGAAAATCTCCATATATGGATAATTCCTATTATCCATATAATTTGGTTTTGGGGTCAAATCTGAGACAAAATGGTCTGTAAGGATGAGCTAGTGATGACTGAACTTCAGTTTTGACAACTGAGCTCTGCTTCAATGAAACTTTAAATGGGTTTGATCCATATAGAAACTTCTTCCAGTTCAACTCTCCATCTTATTCTTTCCCACTCCATATCCCAACCCCCTTCTTTGCAATCAACCCCAAAAGACTCTTGAACACCTAGTATCCTTTTTTTTTTTTTAACACAACCTTCAATGGCTCTCTAGACTCCCTTCTGAAGGCAGAAGGCAAGATAAACTATAACTTATAGACAAACTATAGCCTTCCCTTGTAAAAGGTCAATACAGCATCTAACTAATTTATGATCAGACTTATACAGTGTGCCCTGACCAAGAAAACCATGTAGTGCACGTGATTTAAACATAGTTGATTTTTTTTCCCAGCTGCCTTTCCAGCATAATAATTAGACCATGTCCCAAATCAACACTTATGTCATCATTTACAGTAATATTCAGAAAAATGAGATCTGCCTACATATTTTGGTACGTCATTTTTCTGGTGTGTGGGAAATGAAAAGTGTGGGTAATTTTATTTTATTAGCATAATAATTTATGGCTTGATTTTTCAATAGTAGAAGCAGCTTAACCCTGGTATTAGGAATTAGCTGAGAAAGATGTAATAGTCTTGTAAAACACAAGATGAAATAAAGCTGTAAAATCAAATATTCCAATCTGTAATTACAAAATATATAATGCTCTTATAATAATAAATTGTAAATAAATCATGTCAAATGAGGCTTAATTATGCCAATTTAGCTAAGTATGGGATGGTCAGAAAAGAAACATGGATCTTCTGATTATGCCTTGCCTACGTGGTGGAACCGAATGAAATTAAAGGTGAGGGGAATATCAAACCAGAGTGAGAGTCAAGAAAACTAGAGACAGTATTGAGTCATCTCCGTACTGATTCATTCATGCTTATATTTTGGTGTAACATGTACTAAAATAACAGATTAAAACTTCACTTGATTGAATGTGGATAGTTGTCATCGATACTGTCCAGCTTAAATATCACCAGGGAGCAAATACACACAATTATTAAAGTAGAACATTACTGAACTTCACAAGCACTCCCATCCATGCATACACACATGCATGCACACCAGTATACATTGGTTTGAAACAGAATATACTGTACATTGTAAATTAATATGTGCAGTTAATTAATGGGCTGGGGTTTCCACTTAGCTCTGAGTTTACAAATGTCTGTATCAAAAAATAGCCACCATTGTCAGACTTGTGGTGGGAGTAGTCCTTTGCTGAAAGTTCACAACACCTGTCCATCTTGCCTTGCAGAGACCTTTCCAACTGCATTTGTTGAAGCAGAAATTAATCTGGAAATCACTCCATTTCTTCTATCAACCACAAGCTTCCCTGTGCCAGCACCTACCTCACAGTCACACAGATCAGCAGCATCCCCATTCCTCCAGGCTCTGGCTGATTGTGGGATGCAGGCTTATTGGACTACATGCTCAGGCTGCCTCCTGGGCTTTTTCCCCAGCCCAAAGGTGTATTTAGTTAACTATGTTCTTGCAGCCTCTATAACTACTACCTGGTACTCTGGCCACTGCCTTCTTTTCCTCCCCTATCTATCACACAGATTGCCTGCCATCTCTCTGCCCAACTCTTGTTTGTTTATCCCCCTTTGCTAGTCAGGCTGAAGAGTCAAGGCCAACTTTCTCAGTGCTGAGACTGCATAGGGATTCACAGCTCCACAGTAGGGCTTCTCACCTCCACATCTCAATGTATCAGCTGGGGGGCCAATGATTTCACTGGATGTCAAGTCAATGTCAGGCTGCAGGGCAGACAGGCAGAACAATATAGAGAAGCTAGCGCTGCCCTTGCACTGTTTGATTATGTGTAGACAAATGGAGTATTTCAGTTTCTGAACCTGCGAATCTCAAATCCAGGTTCACTGAAAGAAAAATAAGTACTCTGAAACCTTGGCTGCTGTAAATCAGCATAGTTCCATTGACATGTATGGATCTATTCTGACTTGAAACTATGGCACTTTAAACTAAATATGGTTTTGACCATATTTTTGTACCTGTAGTGGTAGAATAATTTTGAGTAGCAAATAATACAGTTTTCAAAAATGTCATCTCTGATCTGTTAAGATTAGAAATGACATCTATTTCTTGATGTTTTGGTGCCTGCACTGCCAGCAGTGTCCGTGAAAAATGAACACAAAAGGATGTGAAACTAGTTGAAGCTTCTAGCGCTAATGGGCATTGATCATAGCCAATATAGGCTCTGACTCTACTGTATCAGATTCAGTTGCACTGAAGTCAGCCCTATCAGGTGCAGGAGTGTGGCCTATCAAATTCTCAGATCCTGACAGCCCCTGTCCTTTCTGTCTTAAGAACTTAACCCTCTATGCTTTTTAGTTACTGAGGCCAGATATAATTCATGACTTCCTCCTAGTCATACATCCTCCTAGTCATACAATGAGTTTCAAAACCAAGGTCATCTACTGTAATTAAAACAATGAAATTAAAAAGTGATTATGGTACAGTTAAAACTATATTCTCTGACAATGGAAATAAAATATGGGTTATTTAAAATAAGTTAACATACATTTAATTTCTGTTTTCAGAGGTTTTGGCTTAGCAGCATATAACTTAACTGTAATCTTTGTACAGTAAATGAGACATAATACAGGTAAGGCCATATTTTTAAGCATTTGATACCATTTGAGCAACTGAATAACCAGTCACATTTTCAGATGAGCTTCCTTCTCTTTTTAGGCAGTTAAATCAACTTTGTGGCCAGATTTTCCAAGTATTTATCGTTCCTCTTTGCAGAGCCCTTTGAAAATCTGAAATTTATTTAGGTTTGCCTACACAGCTACAACCAACAACCCTAAATGGGAGAAGAGCACTTATGAAAATGTCTGAATTTAAGTTGCTGCTTCTGAAAATTTGATGCACTGCAAATACTAAGAAAAAATTTAAGAAAATGTAATATGTGCGCTGGTATGATACAAAAAGTTTTGCACAGCATACAGTTGGGGTGATCGCATTATCCATAACTGTCAACACTGAGTTAAATAAATGGAAAAACTTGTTTTTAAGAGACCATTCTACTAACAAGTGCTCCTTAAAAGGATTTGGATTCCCTAAAGGATATGGATTCCTTTAATAGGGAAAGCAGAAAGAATTCCAGTGGAAAAAAGTACTGTGATAACTGGAATTTTTGCTCAGCCAAGTAGCCAAAACGTTATTGAACCTTTAACAGAGCAATGTTAATTACATTGAAATTTAAATCAGTTGTGTTTAGTTTTTCATCACAAAATGGTATGCATATGGACACTGTACAAGCAGAAGTACTGAGACTGAAATGTTTCAGTTGGCCTCCAACTCTGGTTGGTTTTGGTCCATTTTGGAGTGATAGTCACCAGGTCCCGAGTCAGCAAAGCATGTTAATACATGCTAAACGTTAAGCATATATTAAAGTCCCATTGAAGCAATGTCCCTATTTGCTTTGCTGAAAAAGGAATGGGTTACCTGTGTACGTAAGTAATATGGGTGCAGTAAATTGCATTGATATGGACAATTTAACATTATAAAATATGTGGGGATTTTTAAAAAGGGCTATATAAGGCAGCTGATTGCTTACTAAAGGTACTCTTTAACAGATATGTAAGTGTTCATATGTACTGCTACAGTGAAACATTAGTTAAGTCATTTAGATCCTAGTCTATGGACACTGGTAAAGTGAAGTTTTCTGATGCACTCTACATGTAACTTCTAGAATCAATTGAAGTATAGACCTCCTATGACAATAAATACCTGAACAAGCATTTGGTAGTGTATTGAAGAGGCATACTCACCACATGAGCTACATAAACTCATTCTCTAAATGGGAATATTTTAAAAGATATTGAGTACAGATGTTTCAAAGTAGAATTTAAGGTCTCACTGGGTGTCCCCAAGTGGTGATCACTCTATTGTAAGCTTAACTCTTTATAGAAAGAGTCCTGATTCTAGTTTTTCCTTCCCAACTTTGCACCCAGCAAGCAATCATCATTAAATTTCAACAGTTTTTTGCACCCAGTACCTAATACAAAACACAAACTGCTGCGTTTTCACTGCCCAATCCTTTATTATACCCTTACAACATTTGTTCTGTTAATGTAGGTTAATTCTGCAAATAACACTTCTGTAAATTGTTCTTGCAAACTGCTACATCATTTATGTAAGGACTTCTGTGAACTTTGAAAAATTAATGCCTTTAATTTTGGTTGATGGCAACATCAGCAGAGCTCTGTAAATTGCACTTTAATGAGATTTTGCTACAGGGGATAATCTGCTACTGACAGAGTAACATCTTGAAAACATCTGTAGACCTATAATTTCTCTATGACGATTAGATCCCACCACAAGAGTCCAAATACAGAGCAGAAATAAAGGAAAAATGTAAAGTCCTAAATGAGTATCCAACCTGTTCTTTAAAAAGAAGAGGCACACAATGAAAAGTTTCATGTGCTGAAAATAAATCAATTTTTCTGACTAATTAACATTTAGCTTTATTTAATTAAGAAAGACTATTACTGTCTCCACTGCTGTGCATCTGTATATAATGAAGCAAACAGCAGTAGGTATAAGATACCACGGAGGGATATGCCCAAGTAACCCAGCACTATAGGTGCAAAGGAACGTCTATTATTGTTAAGTAACTGACATCAGAGTCTTTCTTTAATGTTGTCATAAATAAAAGGAAGATTTTCACAGATGCTTTCACATATGGTTTCTTATTTGTCTCTGATGGAGACTGGGAGTTAGATTAGATGCCAAAATTAAATGATTTAAATAGACAGCTGCATAATGAAAACTACTAAATAACACCTTTTAAATAGTTTCTATTTATAGTAGTTCTAACTCACAGAAGGATGACAAATCTTATTCTGATCAAACCAGTTTAGCTTGTTGCTACAAAGCCTTTGGAATGCCATAGCATTTCGAAATCTACGGCACACAGAATTCTTTTGACAAAGAGAAGAGGAAGGTTCAGAATTCAAAATTAATATTAATATAATAATGTAATCACTAAAATATGCCATTTCTGATCCTTTTTAATGATGAGTTGACAAGCTCAGGTCAGGTGATCAACATTAGAGAGAGCAAGAGTTTATGGCTGTCTACAATAGCAATAGTCTACAGTAATGTAACAAAGAATAAGGTGGTATAATTTGTCTTTTTTTTTTTTTTAAGTGTCGTCTCATTTTGTGCCTCCACTGGTACCTATCTATTTCTATGCCCAGATAAGAGTTCAGTAACTATGAAAATTTAGACCTGCAACCTGAAGTCATGTTCTTATACCAAGTAGCCTCCCCTTTTTTTCTTTTTTTTTTAAACTTGTTTTATCATGTGCAGTATAATGACAAATTTAAAAAAAGAATCACCTATATAAAAACTAAATGAAGCCATTTTGTTTTGAGAATATGAATTGCTATCTCATACATGCAAATTCCAGTGGTGGTGGTACTTTGTGCTTCAAAAATAGGTTGAAGAAAGCATATACTGGAAAATGATGACACGATCTGCATATACAAAAAAGTTCTACCTAATCCCCATCAGCTAGGGGATAGTAGCTGGTTTATATAATGAAATATGAAGGCATAAATACTAATGGTAAAACCCCTGGCCCATGAGCCAAACTGGTCCACAGGGCCATGTCATCCAGCTTATGGGACTCCCACATGTCCAGAAATTTGGCAATGGGGGAGCAACGGCAGCATTAATTGCTGCAGCATTCTAATTAATGCTAACACTATTCCCCCACTACCAAATTCTGGGATATGTGGGAACTTTGTGGGCCAGATGATATGGCTCTATGCATTAAATTCACACTGGATATGGCCTGCGGACTGACCCCAAGTTGCAATTTCTCAACTTGTTTTCAGAAGGAACAAAGCTTTTGTTTATACTGCCCCAAAGAAAGAGAGACCATATGGAAGGACTTGATAGCATCCCCCGGAGCTTACATAATCATCTGTTTTCACTCACTTCTTGGAGTTACTGAGCTGGAGATTTTCAAAGTAAAAATGGCATTTATGCCTTTAAGTCCCAATGACAGGAACTAGGAGATGGGCATCTAACTGTTGTTTGAGAATCTCCCCAATGGTTCCTCAGTTTGTCCTACTAACTGGAACACTACTATGCACTGGTTACTATCCTTTTACTTAGAACTTGTATAATCAAGTACTAAATAAATGCACAGTAACCAGAGTTTCTGCACAGTAGCGTTGGTGAAAACCGTTTTTTAGTGACATTACAGTGCAGTAGCCTAATAATACTGAGCAGTAGCACATTAGCACTTTTTGTGCTGTGACACGCTACTGTGCAGTATTATTCAGCCACATAGATGCACCCACTGTCTTTCAAGATGAGCAGATGCAATAGCTATAATGGCCTACCTGGCTCCATGACATCTCCATCATAATGCACAGCCTCTGGCCTCATACAAAGTTGTCCTCTCTAGTTCATTAAAATGAAGTAATTTATCCTCAGGTGGGCTCTTTCAGGTTTGGTTTGGTCTTTTGGGGGGAAGGAGTTCCTAATCCCACACCTAGAACAACTTTTTCTATAAAGGGTTGTTCCTCACCAGCTCCTCCCTTGTAACTGTGCACAGAATAAGCCACCCACTTAACCCTTTCCCATTTCGTACATGGGTAGGATGTGACAAACAGAAGTATTACAATCCTATACAACCCATTACAACCCCTATGTAACCCATCACAATCTCTGTTTTACAAATAGAAAAGATGATACACAAAAGTCCCACAGAAGGTTAGAGAGAGAAGGGAACATATCCTACTCTGCCTCAGTCCTGTGCACTACCTAGTAAATGATGCTGCCTCCCCATAACACCCTCCAATCCTTGGCATTGCAACCATCCTTCTTGTCCATTTACTTCTGCTTATAGTTGGAACCATTCTAAATAAATGGACAAGAGACAATGAATTTGAACTACAGTAAAGCAGATTTAGATTAAATCTCAAGAAAACCTTACTAACTATAAAAGCAGTATGACAATATACAGACCCTTCATTGGATGTCTCCAAGAGGCAAGATACACATCTACCATAGAAAATTCTGTATCTGTGCAGCATGTTGGACTAAAAAACCCTTTCAGTACCTTACAACCCTTTGATCCCTGAGCACAACAGCAGCCAAACTATAGTATGGTGTCCAAAGAGCTGTTTAAACATTAATTAATATGAGCAGAGTATTAAAAGGTATTATGCCCATTATAGAGAGGATAAAGTTAAGACAGTTGAAAGCAAAACTGGGTTTCAGATTCAAGACTTCCTGACTTGTTTCCTTCTTTTTTTTCCTCTAGACTGCTGTTTCCTGAAAAATCGCTGGTAAAGTCAAATATAGCAAGATTGATTTTTAATGGCATCTTCTTTCTGTATATGGGATAACAACATAGTTTAAAAGATTCTATCTACTCGTATTTATAGCTTCTTATAAACAGCTACAGGGAAAAAATCCAAATATTTTTGTTAACAATGTTATAGGAACTAATATATACTATATTTTCTTTTATACTTATGCCGTTAACGTAGAAAATTGTATGTCAGACAGTTTTAATGCTGGTATGCTCTTAATAAAACAGAATGGATGCAATTTATGTAAATTGGCTTAAAATACAAAAGGTGTAGGAACATAGATGTTATGAAATATGAAACACTGAGTCAGTAACCAATTGGTTTTCAAATTAACCAATTAATGATTCCCACATTACACCATGCAAACAGTTTGGATAGTTGACCCACATCGCTAAAATAGATAATTATGGCTTCAAAGTGCAAATGGCTAATTGAAAGGTCCTCTTTCACTTTTTACAGTAACCATGCTATTGTTACATTAAAAGAATATATAAATAAAAGTGTAAATAAAAATTCAGCACACAGTTATATAAGTATACCTTGAATATTTTATGTTCTGAAACATCACCATGCAAGAAAAATCTTATTCTGTTTTATTATTATTTACTAGGAAACTGTGTGAAAGAAAAGTGGCATTTATGTATTGAAAAGGGAAAAGGCACAAGAATTGGATCTAATTTAAAAATCTGAAGTAGTTTCTGTTCTCCAAAAGAAAAAAAATCTGAATAAATTTTCAATTAGCAGACAGGTAAATTAAGCATGATGCTAGTAACACTTTGTCTTACATGTCAGATCTAAGCAACAGAGACATAACACTTGTAAAACAGTAAGTAAACTAATAGTAATGATAAAATATTGATATATACAAAAATCCAAGCTGAGGTGCACTTGATATATATGAGTGATGGAAAAATAGCCCCCTCCAATATTGTTTCTGGTGCTACTGCACAACCTGGAGGAGCCTCAGGACAGTTCTAAATCAGATTAGTTTCAAACAGCTCCCTCAACACAAAGGATGCCAGAAAGCTGCAAAACTCTGACCATTTCCAACTTTCCTCCGTCACATTCATGGCCTTATAATAGTGGGACTGCTTTTGGCTACTTTTTATAGTTGTGGTGATAATAATAATATCATTTCATAGATTCATAGAAGTAGGGTCGGAAGGGACCTTGTAAATCATCAAATCCGACCCCCTGCCCTGGGCAGGAGAGAAAATTGGGCTCAAATGACCCCAGCCAGGTAGATGTCAAGCCTCCTCTTAAAGACCCCCAGGGTAGGAGTCATCACCACTTCTCTTGGAAGTTGGTTTCAGATCCTAGCCGCCCTGACTGTGAAGTAGTGCCTTTGGATGTCTAGTCTAAACCTACTCTCTAACAATTTGTGGCCATTATTCCTTGTTACCCCAGGGGGCGCTAGAAGGAACAGGGTCTCTCCCAAACCCTGCTGGTCCCCCCGGTGAGTTTATAGACAGCCACCAGGTCCCCCCTCAGCCTTCTCTTGCGAAGGCTGAACAGGTTAAGGTCCCATAGCCTCTGTTCGTAGGGTCTGCACTGCTGTCCCCAGATCATGCGGGTGGCCCTCCTCTGGACCCTCTCAATGCCATCCACATCCCTCCTGAAGTGCAGTGCCCAGAACTAAATACAGTACTCCAGCTGCAGCCTGACCAGTGTCGCATAGAGGGGGAGGATCACCTCCTTGGCCCTACTTGAGATGCATCTGTGGATGCACGACAAGGTACGGTTAGCCCTACTGACCATGACCTTGCATTGTCAGCCCATGTTCATCTTGGAGTCAACAATGACTCCAAGATCTTTCTGCCACCGTGCTCTCGAGAAGGGAGTTTCCCAGCTTATAAGTGTGTTGCTGGTTCCTACTGCCTAAGTGCAGCACCCTGCACTTGTCAGTATTGAAACCCATCCTATTTTCGTTAGCCCACCCCGTAACCTGTCCAGGTCCTGCTGTAATCTGTCCTTCCCTACTAGCGTGCCCACCTCACCCCAAATCTTGGTATCATTAGCAAATTTAAACAGGCTGCTTTTTACCCCGTCGTCCAAGTCACTAATAAAGAAATTGAACAGTGCGGGCCCAAGGACCGAGCCCTGAGGGACACTTCCCTCCCGGTTGAAAAAGACTCATCCACCACTACCCTCTGAGTACGACCCTTCAGCCAATTTGCAATCCATCTGACTGTGTAGGCATCAATGCCAGAGCCACCTAGTTTTTTGATGAGAATGGGGTGCGAGACAGTATCAAAGGCCTTTGTTGTTTTAGCTTTACTCAGATATTCCCCCTCTCCCTCCCGCCCCCCCCCCACCAAACACACACAATTTGGGGGATTCCCAAGTGACCACTTATGACAACATTAAGGCTCCATTGTACCTTAAAAAGGGAATTGACTGAGGCTGTAAATATGCCTGATTTTGATGTGTTTAAATTGGAAGTAAATGTCCTGGAGTTGACAGAATTACACCAGAATAAGGTGCATTCTGTATTCCACTAACAATGATAGATAGGCCCAAAGCAGCTCTCATTCCTGAACACAAACTTGTACTAATGAATGAAGAGGCATTATACCCTTTTCAACACCAGAAGAGCCCTCTCATAAAGTCTCCATGCCTAGTTCTTACTCATACTGTCCTTTGTATATGTCATGTTGCTATATACTGTAGTTCAATAGTTCTAAAACTATGGAATTCAAGACTACTAGAACAGAAGGAATACCATGGCAAGGACTAGATAAGAAGAGTAGTGATCGACAAGTGTTTCTATTCTTTTGAAGTGATTTTCAGAATGAAAATATGAAAAACTACTGCTATAGTTTTCAGCTGGGGCAGCATGGGCACTAAGGCACATGGTTGACAGCCCAGAGGTCGCAAAGCCATAGCAGAAGGACTTATGGCATGGCCCTGGCAGATTCCAACAAATCTGAATTCTGCTAAATACCTTGTCACAAGAACATGAAAAAGGATG
>NW_005842299.1:525556-529317 GCF_000455745.1 Alligator sinensis | reverse complement strand
ATTTCATTTCCAGCATGACATCCAAAGCAACATTTGGCAGAGTCAGTGTTTTAACAGGAAATATAAACATACAACATAAATAATTTTTTATCTAGAAGGAATGAACAAGACAAAGTAAACAGTAATCATTATTACTTTATTTCTAGTTTATTTTATTCCTCCCCACTAAGCAGTCAGGGATCAGTACAAATTGTTTATTATGCTATAAAATACAATAACATACCTTATTACCATAAAATACATAATAATCCTTAATGCTAACAATGGGAAAAAATTAAGGGGTGCACAAGCAGATTAGCAGCCTCTCAGATATTTTTAGATCTTTTAATGTCCAATAGTCATCTCAATTTCAATTTCAGTCATCTTCCTGGAAAAACAGGGATATGAGTTTGAGCCAACTGGCCAACATGCTAATATCAAGAAAAGATGTTTCAGGCAGGCGATATAAATACAAAGAATAATACTGACCCATCCCTAAATGGGAGAGACATTATTAATATCAGCAATTAAATGAAAAACATGCAACCCTCTCTGAAGATGTACTAAGGTAAAAACCAGCACTCTAGTGTGTCACCAGGAACCCAAAAGACTATGAATGTCCTCATCAGACACTTAGACAAAGTTAACTAGAGCGATAAAATATATCTGTAGGGATCCCAAGAAAAACAATTAGAAATTATGTGTCTAATCACAAAGACTGAACCAATCTGAAAATAGATGAAGGTAGGAAGCATTTGAAGGAACTGCTGGTTGGGGATGGGGAAGCATCTGGATTAATCAGACTGTATTCTAACTAAAAGAGTTCTGATGGATGCTTCCTAGTGGTAGCACTGCCTGAGATAGCTAATGTATTTTAGCCTCAGTCTTTTGCTTCTTTGTATGCCACATTAAGATCCTTTATGGAAGAAGATCAGACTGTCAGCAGCTCTCCAGTCATCTTCAATCTGCACCCCAGCTGCTTCAGTTCCCAGAGATCAGCCATTAAACCACAGGGAACCCTTAACACAAGAAACAGTCAGGATATAGTAAGGGGCCAAGGTATCAACAGCTGATAAAATCTGCTGGTGAACTATACAGTTCCTTAGTTGGAGAGGGAGATCAGGGATTCATCAACAGGAATAAATATACCACAAAAGTCTATAGGCTTCAGGAAATAATCAAGACTTGGCATACATAGAGATGTTACAATGCTCTTGCATTGTAATGTACCAGAAAGTTGTTATGCCATACAAAATGGATGACTGGATATCCAAGATAGTTACACTAGACTCAAATACAAGATTAAATTTGGAAACTTATCAACCATGTGCATAAAATCCAGTGACTAAACTACCTCCAGGAAAACACTGATGGCTCATCTTAACATAATACTGGCAGCCAAGTTGAAATCCCTAAGGTTAATAATACAGTTTCATAGTATCCATGACACAGGTTCAAGGAATAAACGCAATATGCCCTGTCTAACCTATAGTATTCATAACTAAACACTTTGGTCATACCCCAAACACACAGGAAATACTTGAATGCTCTAATAAGCTCACCTACAGGGCTCACAGACTTTATGCATTGCAACCAAAATGTATAAATACGAGACCTTCTGTTTCTTATACTTCATACCTTAAAGTATAACAGCCTCCATGAAAAAGTGATCCATTTCCACTGTCATGTTCTCCAAGGGAAGAAATAAATGGCTTGGTAAACCTGTACTTCTACAAAATTTGCTCTTCTATCACATCAGCAAGACTGTCGTTTCTCCTATATGCCATGCTTGCTGAATACAGGCTTGTTCTCTGGATTCAGACTGCTTTCTCTTCTCTGTTCACTCTGGGTGTTTCCCCATGAGCATGCACTTGCAGTTTGCAGCACCTCAAAGCAGTTTGAGGCACCACCTACCACACATGGCTCACATGCACCTGTTTGCCATGCTGCTAATTTTCATTGCAGTGCGGGGAGGGGATTTGACACCAGGAGATCCCAGTGTAAAAAAAAAAAACCAACAACAACAACCTACTGCTGAAAAAAAGCAGTGCATGTGGCAGCAGTTTGCACCACCAGAAAAGGAGCCTGGCCTGGCAGAGGCACACTGGCCTCAGCCTCCCCTCCCCCACCCCAGGACAATTTGCCCCACACCAACCCCACGTGCAGGGGCATGTGCAGTGGTCAACCACATGCCCCTGCATATAGGGATGCATCCTCTGAGTTGTCACACAGAAGGCTCAGATTGCATGGTTTCTAAATTCGTTGAAGCCTCTGAGAGAGGCAAAGGGCTTGTGTGGTTATTGTGACTACCATAAGGCAAGTCCTTTTCTGTACCACCATTTTCCTCAAATTAATTAAATCCTAATTCACTATGAACAACAACTAAATACCATTAAAGACACTAAACATCACTCTGTTGTTATGCCTATAGCACTCTATAAATACACTCGACACCTAAAGACAAATAATGTACAACTCTCAAAGATAGATGAGGATAGCAAGAGATGGGGAAAAGATCAAGATGATGACAGGAAATGGGCAAAAACTTAACATGCTCCTGAACTAGGCTATAGTATGCACGCATCTTTTTTACTAAAGATAAGCAAGAGGGCAAGAGTATAGAGAAGATGACTTTAGGCATGGTGGTTTATTGAGAGCAGCTGCATATGCTCTACATCCTTTTACCGTTCTCTGTCCACTTCTACATCCTGGAAGAGCAGGCTGGGAAACAATGTTGATCCAGGAGCCTAGATGGTTTGGAGGCCAACCAAACATAAATTTTAAGTGGGTATTGCTTCTTGTTGCAAACACCAACAACATAAAAAAGGAAAGTCATGGAAAAGTTAAGACTTAAAAAATGCTAATTGCTAGCATTCTCTTTCTATATTTTTTATATCAGTACTACATTTGCTTTTCTCCAGACTCCATATCTCTGCAGATATTTTAAGAATGACTAGCAGTCATACAGAAAGGTCTGTGAATTCATTTCAATTTAGAAAAAACATTCAGGACCATTCTTAAGTCTATCCCTAAATATGAAAATTGAAACATATGCTCAGTTTTAAGCAATTACTTAAGTACTTTCCTGAATAGAGATGCATTCCCAAATGAGGACCATAGTTTGCTGATAATCCATGGCACATGCTATTTGCACTGACTGATGTGTATATGTTAAAATGTATTATGAACTCCATGATTTTTTTTTTTTTGTTCCCAGTTATTTTTATTAGCCTTTCTTGCTCCTTAAATATCTTTCTTAAAAAGTCTTTCTTGCTTCTTAAATATCCAAATACCCATTTCTTCAGTGTTCTTGTTAGGCTAAAAACAGACATTACCTTAGAAGCAGTTCTGACTGATCCAAGTCAAACACTAGGACAAAAGAGCAGCACAGCCCTGTATACATACAGCCCTTTACACATATAACTTGTCCCAGGAATGAATGAAAATGTACTCAAATGAGCCATGATTGTCCCAGGGGGAAAAGGCTAGAAATAGATATCACCAAATGAAGTAGACCTGCTATGCCATGATGTGTCCCCACACAGTTGATCTCCTTCATTGGGCAAAACATGCCATCTGTTGGCCTGATCATCTATGTTGTGGGACAATGGTTGATGTGTCCTGTCAGAGTTTGAGGGGCCCAGTCCTGCATGCCACTGGAATTCCCATGTAGAATCATAGTTTCACAGTAGCTAGGGTCAGGGGGGACCTGAACAGATCATCTAGCCTGACCCCCTGCCACAGGCAGGAATGAATGCTGGGGTCACAAGACCCCCGACAGG
>NW_005842299.1:505116-525037 GCF_000455745.1 Alligator sinensis | reverse complement strand
GGTGCAGCACCCTGCATTTGTCTACGTTGAACCCCATCCTGTTCTCATCTGCCCACATTTGTAGTCTGTCTAAATCTAGTTGCAGCCTCTCTCTCCCTTCAAGTGTGCCCACCTCGCCACACATCTTAGTGTCATCAGCAAACTTGGACAATGTGCTTTCAAGCCCCTTGTCCAAATCACTGATGAAGATGTTAAACAATGCAGGCCCAAGGACTGAGCCCTGGGGTACCCCACTGCTCACATCTCACCAGGTTGAATACGACCCATCCACCACTACTCTCTGGGTGTGCCCCATCAGCCAGTTTTTTATCCATCTAACTGTGTAGGCATCAATGCCGCAGTCACTTAATTTATTAATGAGACCGGGGTGAGAGACAGTGTCAAAGCCCTTCTTAAAGTCTAGAAAGACTACATCCACGGTGACATCATCATCCAAGGATTTAGTTACCTGGTCATAAAAGGCAATCAGGTTGGTCAGACAAGACCTGCCTTTGATGAACCCATGCTGGTTCCCCCTGAGCACGATCTCCCCTGCTGGCCCCCCACAGATGTGCTCCTTGATGATTTTCTCCAAATCAAGCCCCTCAAGCCTGGCTTTTCCCACTTACAGAGATACACCCCTGGATTTCCAGGGTGTGTTTCCATAAACAGGGAACAGGAGCTCCCGGAGTATGCAGGATTGGGCCCCTTAAGCCTCCAAAGCACCTGCCTGGAGTGGCTGGAGAGTACAGGAAGCTCCAGGCTGTCCACTCTCTCCCACCTCACAACAAGTAGACATCCACCAAGTAATGTAATGTAGAACAAATTAATACCACCTTTGTAACAGTCACACATTTTGGACAGTTATGGTGTAGCAAGGAGCATGGATATCTGTTTGCTTAGCCTTTGGGCCACCATACAAATGTTTATTATGGCACAAAGGTTATAAATGCAATATCTGTTCCCACCCAATCTGTTTGCAAATTTTCTCTCTCTCACTTCACAGGTACTTAAAGTGGAACAATAAGCTTCATGTCTGCAGTATCCCAGGACAAAAGGATTTCTCCCAGGAGAAATATGACATCTTTTTTAGCATTGAAGGCAGTTTTAAAAGTTCAAGCTAAAAACAAACATCAGGTTTATCCCAGGTCTAATTGTCCCAATCTTTGGCTGTCATCAGAACAGCTGCAGGATAGTCATTTACACAAAAACCAGAAGCTGGATTTCTCCCAGATCAAAGCCTTTTATTGTGGGAGACCAAACCCATTGTCCCAACTTTAGGTACCTGTGAAGTACTGAGATAACACTTTTTCCCCAGGACAATTAAAGCTAATTTGAGTTAATTGCCATTCAAGCTGCCTGTCTAAAAGACGCACACACTTTTTTTTATTTAAGCCAAAACCCAGGATTGTCAGGTCCAAGATAAATCTGACAGCAGCAGATTGAATGGTTATATTTTAAACCTGTTTTGAGCCTAGGTCTGTTTGTAGCCTCAGAATCTCGACCATTTCTGACTTGTTATTAATTTAATCTTGTCCTAACATAGTTGTATACACAAAGGTTGATCAAAGAGATTAACAAAGAAAATTCTTAAAAACCACAAGCAAAGTTGAGAACAGCAGCAATAGCAAGATAGCTCTCCTTAAATAACATTTAAATTTCACAGTCTGAGGTGTAACCTTGATTTCAAGAAGTTTTCCAGTGAATATAAAAAGTAATTTTACTCCTGAAAAGCGTCTCAAATTCCAAATGGAGTATTAGTGAAGAATAAATAATGGAATCCATTTTTTCCATGGAGTAAATAGGCACAACTCGCATAGATTTTGAGGAAAAGTAACTATTTATCATGGCCAAGACCTGTTTTCTTAAATACAACTCAACATTAACAGGAATTAAGGTAGGATGAAGATTTGACCTTAAAAGCATCATTTTGAGCCAAAATAATTTCTTTAATAATTCCACATGCAATACAAATAACCCACAATGTTTATAACACTAATATCAAAATGCTTCAAAAAGTCTTCTGAAAATAAAATGCTTTATAGAAGCTTATCATATAGTATTAATTCATGTTCAAGGGGAAAAAAAAGATTTAAAATCATCATTAAAATTACTTAACAAAGAAATAATCTTATATTCCTTTAAAGTGAAATCTATCAACAGACATTTAAAACAAACAATGAGCTGTGCAGGTTTAAATCTGAGAAACCTTCAGCTTTATAAGCTGTATCTTTTTCAAATCATTGATTTAAAGCAGTTTATCAAAGTTGGTTACATGCAGCCTAAGGTCTTAATTGCACTTGTGATTTCAATTTTAGCAGTTTGCATCCTCTAGTTTGCTTGTAACATGTTTCAAAATATGTGCACAGGGAAAACTAATCATATATTACAATTAATGAAAAATGTTTTCCAAATGTACGTGGCAGTCTGTTCTTTTTTCCTATCTGATAACAAGCAGTAAGATTTTTTTCCTCTTACTTGCTGCTGATTGAATAATGTTTGGAATGTATTTTTAGAATATATTTAGAAATATTTTTCCTGATCAAACTAAGGTGTCTCTTCTATTCTTACTACTGCTAGGCATATGATTTACACACAGTTTAATTATTCAGATGTTTATTATGTTCTACATAATGAAATTTGGACCCTCATATTTTCTTCCTACATGCTCAATGCAGGCTGCAATTATAGCCACAGATATCTGTTTATTTGATGAATTTTGCTTCTTCTGCATAGTTTGATAAATATGGAAATAAGTCAAAACCTACTTTATATACAGTAATTAAAGTGAAAAATCTAGTCATGATGCAAATCCTTAATTGGACTCCAGGAGAGATATGCAGAATTTCTCTTTAATAATATGGGATGACTGGGGACAGAAAAACAAAGCACACTAAAATATGGTTTAGAAGCACAATTAATCACAAAACAGAAAACAACCAATTTAGCATAGCTCATTCAGTGACTCTCAAGGCTCAGGTAATGTTCTTTTAATCATCTGGCTCTAATATTAAGGTTGTGTCATGTGCAGCTGAAATAAAACACAATATATGTGCTGATCTTCAGTGTGAAACATGTTCTCTGGTCTAATTTGTAAACACAGTCTTTTCATATTAAAATGCTCCGACTACTTAATGACATGTAAGTGAATGATCAAAGCAGTGTAAAATGGTTTTTAACTGTATTATTTAATGTATTAATTCATTAGTAAGGGGAAAAAACTTTAAATATGTTGCAGGATTTCTTATTAGCTATGCCTAAGTAGTTTTGTCTTAATAAAGTGGGGGGAGTCATTTTTTTGGATTATGACAGTCTAAAATAGGATGCACTTGTTAAGCGATATTGAATTAATGTACACTTGGATGCTGCAGGTGTGGCTGAGATACAAACCTCTAGGAAATATAAGTCTAAGCAAGCTGAGGAAATAAATGTTTTCTTTTCAAGCACTGAACATATATTGCTCTAATCAGCTAAAATTAACCATCATTGTCACTTAATTTGATTGTAAAAATATAATTCTCTGTGTAGCTTTGTGTAATATCCCATTAGGGGAATATGAGGATGCTTTAATCAGAAGGTTCTGGATTTATTGTGCTAGTTTGCTTAAACTACAAATATAATTAATCTGCCTTTCCTCTTCCTATTTTAAATAAGAAATACCAGCACAGCATTTTTGTCTCTAAGTACTATACTATTCTCCAGTTTTCAGAATAGGAGTTACTATTCAGTACACACAATAATCATAATTATGTTAGTAAATGCCTGTTTCAAAGTCTAAAACAATTCACTGAATATGCTAACTGTCTAGCAAGCGCTGATAGTGGATTACACTGAAAGCCCTGTAGTCTGTGACATTACTACAACGACCATTCTTCTGTTACCCAGATGTGCCCATTGGTAGAGACCATGACTGCATGCTTCCATGCTGAGAGCAGCTGAAATTAGAGAGGCTTGATGTCCAGTATTCAAATCACTGTTAAAACTCTTTCTAAGTCAGAACCCCTACCCTCTTTGAGAGATAAAAGGAGCTGTAGCCAACCTAGTTTCAATGTAGTCTTCTCTTGACTACCCTGAGATGACCTAGCACCTCTTCATGCACCTGCCATAAAACTTAAAGACTTCAGAAATACTTGTCTTTGAAGTGTCCTAATAATAACAATCTAACCTTTGATGTTTCTTCTTGTACCACATGCTTGAGTTTCTTATAATTTAAAGTGTATAACTCTCAGTTGTTGCACAAACTAGTTGTACATCTTGAGAACACAATACTATAAAAACTAACACAAGTTAGTATTTGTATTCTAGTTCATATTATTTAGCCCTTTATTTATGCATCATAAACCTAAATACGTATAAAGCAAAAAACCTACCTTTATAAAACTAAACACAAATATTTGAGAAATACTATGTTACAGTATATTAAATAGCCAGATATTCAGCTGTGATTATCTGAATCATCAGAATATCTATTTTGAGTCTTTATTCTAATCCAATTCTCAACTTTCCCAGACTCAAAGCACCCACCAAAAAATGCCAGTTTGTAGCTTTCACTCATTTCTCAACTACAGAATAATAATAGATAATAGAGCCTTTCTTCTGTTACAAAGAACTCAGAAAAAAACATGGCAGGTCAGAATTATTTTGAAACTATGGATTATTATTTGAAATCTCTGGGTTTATTCTATCAATTGTTAGGTGTCTACACACTTAACAGCTGCACAGCACCTGTGGCACCCTGAAAGGAATTTGTGGCACTCCAAGGTGCCAGGACAGCCTGGTTAAAAATTACTGTTCTAATCAAACAATCAAGGGCATAGTTCTAGGATTGCATATGCAACTAAAAGTTTGTCAGTTCCTGACCTATTTAGTTGCTTGATCTTAGTAATCTCCCACAATGGTTGTTTTGAAGGAAAAATGAAAAATATAGATCCTTTTTTCTTTTAAACTTTTTTTCAAAATTCTGTTTCTCAGGTTGGTTACCCTTTTCTTGTCATAATTTGAGGCATCTATTCAAGCCTCTTCCTACACCAACAGTGAAAGTTTCCCCAAGTCAACAAAGCTACAGATGGGTACCTTGTCATTTGAGTTGAATACTCATAGATGGAAATGATACTAGCTATATGTCACTCCCTTATGTGTTGCTACTATGAAAACTGACATGCCTTGACTATGAGAAGCCATCTAGGTTTAACCAGACCTTTGATCTTCTGATCATCTCCTTGGTCTCTGGAGTGATGCCTCTGCAGCTTGAAATTATTTGTGCTGCCATATCACATTGCAAAGTCTTTTCAAACTTGCTGTGCCCTATAATAGGGTTCAAGTTACGGTGGAACTCAGGGGGCTGAGTCCCCCTCCTCCCCCCACAAAAGACACGTACAATTTAAAAATCATACCCGGGGCGGGGCAGGGGGGTCTCCAATTTTATTAGGGCCTTGTAATGGGCAGCCCAATTTTTTTTGCAGACCCCAAGAGTCAAAGTGCAATTCAAACCCTGCCCTATAATCGTAGGTATTTTTCAGTATTCCTGGCCACATCTACATGATGTTGTTACTGTGCAGTCATTTAGTAATTGCATACACAAATACTAAATGACTAAGCAGCAAGTGGAGTTACTATGCAGTAGCATCACCAAACAACTTTCAGGTGACACTAACTGTGCCGTAGCTCATTACTACTGTGCAGTAGTGTCGTGTCACACTTTGTGCCATGCAACACTACTGCACTATAGTAGCAAACTACTGAGCAGCCAGAATCTCGTGTAGATGTGGCCAGTGTTGAGTATCTCCTTCCCATTATCTAACATATTACAAGTGTGGTTTTTTCCCCAAAGATTCCAGTTGTTTGAAGAGCTACTCAAGGTGAATAATATTTTTTCATTCACGTTTTCACCATTACATTGCACTTAAATCATTATACAGGAGCTTTTTAATGTTCTGTAGTTGATTAACTTAAAAGTACAACATTTTTGTTCATGTATGGCCTCAATTGACTTCATTTAACTGAACTGATTTTGGTCCATTGGGCTAAATTCATTCCTGGTTTAACTTTTCTGAAATCCAGATAGAAAGTAGGGCATGGTGATACCTTAAAGACTAACTGCTTTGGAGAGCCATCAACTTTCATAGGCACATGTGCTAGCATCTGATGAATTAGGTTGCTGCCTATGAAAGCTCATACCTCTCTGAACCAGTCTCTAAGGTGCCACACTGTCTTGCTTGCTACCTGGCTTCAGACTTGGCTCACTGTATCTATACTTCTACAATCCAGTAAACCAAACTGTGCTGACCTACACAATTTAATTCAATGAGTTCCACATCCAAAAGGTTTCACCCAAGCTGTAGGTGACTTTTGGCCAGTAAACAACAAACCATCACAACCCATTCCTGCAAACTACTGGGTGACATTATGATACATGTTATATAGGAGGTCATGCCAAAAAAGCACATTTGTTCATACATTTATAAATGTATGAAACATCTGCTCTTTTGCCTAGTGTTTACTGTTGTGAATAGTGTCAGTGACTAGAGTTGAAACTTTGGCCTACTTAAGTCAATGGTATATCTCCCACTGACATTAGTGGGATCAGAATTTTCCTAGGTATCTGCTCTAGCACAGTGGCACTACATTTATTAAAAAAAAACACAACAAAAACCTTAAAAAATGGAACAGGAATTATTAGAAAACAACCAAGTTTAGCAAGAAGATAAAAAGCAATGAAAAGAAAAACAAGACAAATCTTTGAATATTTACATTCCCTTGGTGTGAATTTTTGATGTTTGGATTTTCTTTCGATTTAAATTTAGATATTGAGACATTAAGGAAAAACTTGAGAATTATTCTATATTCAGTGAAACAGATTTGTAAGATCACGTTGCATTTATTCTTGCTTCTAATGGTCAGCTTGTCAAAAATACAGTCATCAGACACAGCAGTCAAAAGTATTTGTGTCCATGTTAATATAGACATGTAGTCTTTGTTTTAGGCTAATTTATCTTTATTTTTCATATAATATGCCTCACTATACACCAGAAAGCAAGAAATGTATGGGAAAATGTGGCCACTGGCTCTAAAATCTACTATCTAAATAACTATTAGTTAACATTTTTGTTTGTTTACAGATCTTTTCATTTAGAAATGCCCCATATTGTATATGCTATGACCTCAACCACAAAACAAGTCAGATAACCATATGAAACAAATTGCCCCTTATTCCTTGAACTCTGGATTACACCATATCCTATAAACTGCATTCAGAGCACATATCTGAAAAAATAGATCGACTTTGCAAAGTACTCTGAAAAAGTCAGAAGATCTAGTTTGGGGATAAATTCCAGAGTTGAGAATCTGACATGAACACCGTTCCATCAACAGCTCTCTCCCTTATAAATCAGATGTTTTATAATCTATGGAGAAATAATATAAGATGTACAAGGCATGACATGCCATCTAAAAAATAGAAAAACAGTTTCAACACTACCTTAAGTTCTCAAGCAACTTAAAGCTGGTGTTGAGATAGTAGTCATGAAGTTTCAAAGTAATAAAAACATAAAGTATGTCATTTGACAAATCTAAATAAATAACATAGTTGTCATGAGTGTCAGCACTAAAACATAACAATTGCTTGTCTAATGCAAAGGGAAAAAAGAGCTCTGTCCACAGCTCATACTGGATTCTTCAGACACAACCCATTATTTAAGACTATTATATTCTGAGCCAAGAATAACTAACAGTTCATCGCTTCAAGCAGAGAAGATAACATAATTTCCACTATGTCTTCTATTCACTTCCTCTATCTTATCAACTTATCTCAGACTTGTTCAGCAGAGCATGTCCATGTCAAATGAATAACACCACCTATCCATTACCTTCATTACTTTTACAAAAAAATATAGAAAGATAGAACTAAGTATCCACATTATGCTTAAGTAACCACACCAATACTTCCTCCATAACTCTTAAACTTCTTACATGCCCACTGGACAGGCAGATATCATGAATGAACCTTGTAGTACCTCATAAGAAGTCCTTTAGTCCAAATGAACACTAGCTTCTGGGGTCCCTCAGCTAAAAGGGGAAAAGTCAAAACCTAAGGTGATTCCATTAACTGGTAATAAGTAATCATGCCTCCAAAACCTCATGTTCAATAGTAACAAAACCTCCCTGATTCATTTAGACTTGCTAGTGGCATTTATCTCCCATCACCAGTAGATTTCAGTCAAAGAATAATCTACACCAAAGCTAGAGCTAGATGAAAATAAACATTTTTTGCAATGTTTTTATTTAAAATATTCTGCCTGGAGATTCTTGGACTCTCCAGAAAATTCTTCAGTTAGAAAATGAGGCCAAATCTTCAAACTAGACTATTGTCCTAACACAAGAACCAATTAAAGAAATATTATCTCTCTCTTCCTAATTTCCAATCCCAGTCCACAGCCAAGGGCTTAGAGGAAGGAGTGGCTCCTGATTTTGCCATTGTTGTTATGTGAGATTTATTATCTTTCATTATTTTCATAGACGCTGAAATCACAGAACAAGGTTATAGTTGCCCTTAGTGGTTCCAGCACTTCTACAATGAATACTTTTATCATTGTATACTAGAATTTTGCAAAGGGTTTATTCATATAACAACATTAGTTTCAATTAAAGTGCTGAAACATAACCAATTTATGTGCGCCTAATAACAGATAGAGATTAAAGTAATTTATTGCAGGGACATTTGAAAATTAATTTTAATAAGTCAATTCCCAAATAATTTTTCATAGTTCCAAAAAGAAATAATAGCTCCAAACAAGCTTTGAGACCCAAGTGTATTTTACAAGGGGATTGTTGCATGTACAGAGATAGGTCACTTTTCTGTTTTCAAGTTTATGTTCAATCAGTAGAACAGAAGTTGCCAATTGCAAGTCCAGTATAGAAATGCAATGCTCCAGATGCTGAAAAGTTGGCCTGGTAAAGCTATATGCACTTAATTTCATTGCTGTGATAGATATCTTGGCTGGACAGCAAACCAGCCAAGTACAAGGATGAAAATTTAAGAGAATTGTTGCACTAAAAGCCATGATCATGCTGTCACTATAGTAAAGCTACCATTGATTTCAATGGGAGCAGAAACAGGTTTAATGACTTGCCAAGTAGCTGATTGCTAATATCTATATTAGCAGCATGTGAGTTCATGCAGCTGTGGCAGTGAAATATAAAAGTTATGAAATCACCCGGATGGTTTTTATTTACTTAGAAGCTTAGTGATATGTGATACACTGGGTAAGGAGTTCTGGAAAATATTGTTATTGTTCTTAGAGGGATGTACCTTAATGTATAATTTTTATCTTGTCATTATTATTATTATTATTATTATAAATGAAAACCTTACAGGAGAATTTTAATGGGCTATCTCTGTCTGCTTTATGGGACATGATAGTAAGCTAGAGGTATATAAAACGAAACTTGCAGAATGCAGTGATGTTGATTAAAGCTTCAGCGAGCTGTTCAGCAGAGATAGGAGCTCAGATTACCAAGCTCTACCCACCATTTATTAAAAATCCATACACAAGTGTTTGTTCACCTGTTTGTATTAGGCTCATGGTATCTTAGACTCAAACAAAACATTAGTTCAATTGTTCTTCCTGTCTACTGTGAAAGTAGTGAACAAATAAAAAGAATATTCCAGTCCATAAAGATAATGTTATACAGCAAACACATTCACATAAATGTATTATGCTCCCAGGGCACCTGTATATGAAAACTCCAAATCTATAACCTGAATTAGATTTCAAGGATTAATTTAAAAATATACTTTTGTACTGCTGAAGCATTAATATAACCTATAGAATCTCCTTCAAAGGTTAAATGTTCAGAACAATTAAAAATTATTCCCAGTCAGTGAAGGGAGTACAGTAATTGCTTGCTTTTCAGAGTTCAGGATGGAATTCTCTCTGTGTAAAGAAAGGGAAGCAATTTTGTAAAGCTTAGCTCTACTTTCCCAGTAATAGTAGTAGTCTTCATTACTATATCTGGTTGATCATGAATAAAGTCCCAGTTTAAATGGCAACGTCCAGAGCCAAAGCACAGTACCCAAAAGAATCTTTTCCCTACTAGCTCTGGGCATGAATGTGTCCATGCCGTTCTGCACAGAAACTGATTAGTTCTTGTAGCCATGACCACTATACCATAACTCTAGGAAAGCAACGTAGGCACTTGGCCTGTTAGTGCCACATAACCACCTAAGTACACCTGAGCTCCCATCTCCTGTTTGATGACTTTGTGCAGGAACTATACTCCCTGTCTGGTATAGATTGGGCCACACAAGGGTCAGAAAGAATGAAGGTTTGTTCAATTAAAAAGGAGTTACACTAAACAACCTTAAGCAGCAGTGAATAACACTATTAGGGCCCAACACAATTAACCATTCTAATGATAAATAGGTATTGTAAATTCTCTGCCTGATCAGCTGGAACACTGGGCCAGTGTCTGTTAAAATCTTATGGCTAAAGTATCCTTTTTGGAGGCTGCTGAACTCTACCTTAGCTACTTCTCATCATAAATCGATTCCCAGAGACTTTCTTTTAGTGTTCATTTCTCATGATGATTTCTTGAACCTTTTTTTTTTATTCCTCTTCAAGTAAGGAGCATGAAGACACCTATTTCCCACACAGGGCCTAGTAGCTTTACCTCAGCGTGTCATAGTTGCACTCCTTCCCTTCCCCTCTTTCCCCCCATTTTCTTTTCTTTTTTATTTTTTATACACGCCACAGCAGCTGGGGATTTTTTTTTTTAAATCTTTGAATCAGGTAAGGTTCCCCCATCCTTCCCCTCCATGCTCAATGGCAAATTCCCTCCTTTCTAAGGCCCCACTCCCCTGCCCACTACTGCTACTGTCCCCTCTGTCTCTGGCAGCTCCAGGTGATGTTAGAGAGCTTCTTCTGCCCCAATCCAGCTGGGCTGTATGGAGAGCTAAATGTAGCTCAGAGTGCAGCAACCCCTGCAGCACTAGTTGCTCCTCCCACACTCCTATTTACAAGACCCTGGGTCTGCCCATGCATCCTCTGTTTCCTTCAGCATCAGAGACACTACTTTAGAATACCATGGGATAAATCCTGGCTATAAATTTACCCCCAATCTGACCTGACTCCCTAAACAGAAGAGATTTAGCTATCCAAAAAAACCACAAGTCTCAGCTAAATCTCAGATCATATCTAATCCATACCCACAGGAACAGGATTCCTACAAAAAGCAGTTGCAGCTGTGATTTCCTTTCAAAATACCATTGGCTTAGGAGACATAAGTATCCCTTTTAAGTAATAGCCTAGTGGTTATAGCACCTACCAAGAACTTAAGAGGTCCAAATTCAATTCCTTTTTCTGCATGAAAAGGTTCAGACCTACATCTCCCGGCTCCCAGGAAAGAGCCTTAATCCTTAGGTTGTAGACTATTCCAGTGATGGCTCTCACAATCTCTCCCATTAAAGCTATGCTGCTATGTAAAAAAGAATTCAATATATATTGGACCAGAGGAAAGAAGCAGAAAGGGAAAGTCTGAATCTGCAGCTAAGGAGAGAGGAATTCTGGTTCTGTCTCCTTCTCTCAAATATATGAGGCAAGGTTATTTGTGTAGATGTGATATCTTTTATTAGACCAGCTAAATAGTTGGGGAAAAGTTATTTGCAAGCTTTTGGTCACAAACACCTTCTTCAGGCATTGGGAGACTCTGCTGCTGTTCTATATTCTCCAAGGTAGAAAAGAAGCTGAAGTAAACAAAAAGTCTGTAAAAATGCAAATGAGCGAAAGTTTGGCAGACAACGGGTAAAGATAGGAGGGGGAGAAGAGAGGGAAATGTGTGAATGTATATGAAATGTATATGAAACAGTTATTGGATGAAATACATAAACAGTCCTAGGTGTTGGATTAAAAGAAGGGGTATAAGTTACTTATCTTGAAGAAAAGATTCTAGGCTATGGATCCCTAAGTTGTGCCTCCCTGAAGCCCTAAGAGAGGTACCTGTGAGGCAGGACTCACCTCTACCCTAAGTATTTCCCTACTGACTAGCTACAGAGCATGATGCTGACTTAAGACACCTCCCTTCTGAAGATACTGACTGCTCTAGATCCCATTCTGAGGCCCCTAACTCCCCGCATTTGCTATATAGAGCCCAGATACTAGAAGTGTGGGGAGCTTCGGTTGCCAATTCAATTTGAAGAAGATTCAGCTCAATTTGGAGGCCGAATCACGGAATCCAAATTGAATCAGGGGACCAAAAAAACCCTGCAAATCAATTCAGAGCTTCTGAATTGATTCAGAAAAGATTTGGGAAAAGATTTGGAGATTCGGAAGACAGTCTTTCAGGGGAACAGAAACCGAGAAGAGGGATGGGGAGGGGGGGGGAAGACTGACATCTGTAGCTGGCCACTGGAAGGGGACTCAGGGAAAGATCACAGTCAATCACAGTGCTCTGGGGGAGGGACATAGAAACAGCACATAAGCCTCTGTCTGCAGCCTTTCTGTCCCTTGTGTTGTTGTTTCTGCCTGAGCATTGGGAAGGCTCCTGTTACAGGCTGCCTTCCCTGCTGTTTTTATCCCACTGCACCTTAACACACACACACACACACACACACACACACACACACACACAGAGTCACCCATGTCATGAGTTTTGCTTTCAGCAGTTTGAGGTACAGTTTCCCAGAAACTGCTGCAACTACTTCCTTGAAATTTGGCAGGCTTTGTGCCTTTAGAGGGGGCTACCTTCCCTGCTGTTTTCATCCAAATCTGCCAAACAATGACAAAGTTATAGGTATTCCAGTGATTCCCCATTATAGTCTATGGCCAAATCTCTCCAAATCAGCAATGAATCTTCCAAAGCCAATTCATCCAAATCAATTTGGGACAGTGATCTGAATCTCTGAATCGAATCACTGTCCTCCAAATTGGTCGAATCCAAATCAGAATCTCATACTTCCCTATTCGCACAGGCCTACCAGATACCTCACTTAGAGTATTGGATTACATCAGGAATACCAGGCATCCAAACCCTTTATTGTACCTGGCTCTTAGTAATTAGGTCAGCACATATAGAAGCTAAGATGCCCCCAGCAACTGTACACATACAGACATAGGACCCAGTCATGTGTGGTGCTGAGTTTCACCTAATACAATTAAAGTCAGTAGAGATGGTGAGTGCTCTTTAGCTTAATAGTTGGAAGGAGCTAGTTGGCACATTGTATAACTGAGCCTACAGACATTAAACTCTGTTTTACTAAGGGGGAGAATATCAGACTTGATAATAAGGTTATCTCCTCATTTTTCTAAAAAGCATAATGGAGAATAAGAAAATGGAACCTAAGGTAACCCTCCCTACCATCACAAGTATTAATATAGGATACCAGCAGGAAATGGTGACATAATGGCAACTCTAGTTTAAAAAAAAAAAAGAACTTATCACTGAACAAGTACAAATACTAAAAAAAGTAACAAAGCAAGCTAGCCCCACTGGGAGTGTTGTCATTACCTACAGTAGGATCAAAACTGGTCTTCTTTCACAAAATATATTTTTAACTTTCCTGCATGTGAAAATTGGTATGGCCTGTTGCAGGATTTTGAGCTAAAATGTTATGAATTAAGGATACTTAATATTGGTTTCAATTCAACTAAGCTTTGCTAGTATTTTAATAGAGGATCAGTAAACTATTGATGCATCAGTGACCTGTTTTCCTTTGCTACCTCAGTTACCTTCTCCCACATACCTCTTAAAAAGCAGAAGTGTTTTGGAAATTTGTTTGATAACAAATTACTTCAGATTTAAGGTTCAGTTTTTAGAAACTTGTCTAGATTCTGAATCATTGACTTCTTCATTCTTCTTTTAATAGATACACTTCAAACCCTAGCTGGATCCTAGTCTGATTAAAGTCAGCAACCGTAAAGTCAGCAACTAAAGGTGTATTAAGTGATAATGTTTCAGATTCTGATTTCCCTTGTTCCCTCACATTCCCTTTACAATGTAAATGTACCTGTGATTTATCTAACTTCAACGAGTAAAGATTATACAGTATTGAAAAAAAATACATTAAATGGACCCAGAATGGATAGTTAGTGTAAGGGCATTAGAAGGAGCTTGGGGCATTCTCTACATGAATAAAACCCCTTTCTTTAGGGTAGTCTGTCAAAGAGGAAGTGATGAACTTGTCTGATGAACTGTCAGTGCATTCTTCTCAGAATATAGACAGCATGTGGTTGAAGAGTCCTAGTCTCTCTCTTCTCCTGCCAGAGAGCAAGCAAATATCCAGAATATACTGCTGAGCCACAACATTTTTCTTTTGAAATAATTCATCAGGAAGTTCCTTAGGGACATCTTTAATGTTCACCAAGACAGGCTCTATAGCCAGTCTTTATCATCCAAGGTTTTTTTTAAGTCCCTAATATTTGACACAACAGATTTGGCTGGCAGAGTATTTTATTTTCTGTCCCAGAAAAGACCTTGCTCTTAGGTGTATTCCCTTCACATACTTTTCTTCAAATGCGCCTGTAGCCAAATTCTGCACCTATATTTACTTGCACTTGTTCACTGGGCTTAACATGCACTCATCCAGGACCAGAAACTAGGCCAAAACATTTAGCCTAGAAAAATGTTTTACAGGCTCCACATCACCACAAACTGTAAAACCTTAATGTTTCTTCTTGACTGCTAGTTCTTAGACTAATGTATTTCAGACTAGTGGAAAGTCATAGTCAATAAGTATAATGATACAGGTACATCAGCATTTATAGACTTGATGCTATATATATTATTAGATCATCTTCTCTTCTTCTCACTCCTTCCTCCCCTTAACTTTATACAGCTAACTCCAAATAGTTAAACTCAAGAACTGAAATAGTCTACATAGTGGTATCTAGAATGGATGACAAAATTGATTTTATTTTTTCCCACAGAAATATTTTAATTTTTGGCAAATTTGTAAAAAATTGAAATAAACATAGTTTGATTCATATATGACCTTATGTTTTATAGGAACTATAGCTCAAGCACCTCAACCTCTCATTCTCCACTATACTCTGGTCAGACTATGTTTTACCATGATCTCACCTCTTGATAAATTGATGTCATACCAATCACAAGGCTACAGTGCATCATGGGGAATTTGGCCTGATTGAGGAGTCTAGTTCATACAGGAGAATGGAACATGAAACAGAAACTACGGTACCATAGTAGTATTTCCAAATTTAAAAGTTTTGGTTTTTTGCCCAACCCCCCATTTTTTCAGTTATCCAGTATTTAGGTGTGTGATAAAAGGTTAATTTTTGTTTGGCAGCAAATCATTTAGTCAAAAATAATTTTCCTTTCATAAACAATGTCAATGGAAAAAAATAGATAAGCTCTATCTACAGTATGTAAGGAAATATAATGCCTTTAGTTTACAACTTGACTTCCACTGGTAGGAAAGAGACTAAGCATCATATATGACCCTTGAATTATAGAGAAATAGTCTTTCTTTAGCAGAATATGCATAGTTAATTTTATGATCTTTCTGTAGCATAGATTTAAATAAAAATAATGGGTGACTACTTTATCTATTATTTTAATAGAGAATGTGCAGTTTGTATATCACGTCAGGGAATTTAAAGAGTAGATACAAGTTACACACATTCAACAATACTTAGTAGTAAAGCACTGCACAACACAGAAGTGAGCATATTTGATTTAATCAAAGTAAGTGTTGTAGAAAAATCATCCTAATTTCATTTTTTGAAAAGCCATTAGGTTTCAAATTAAATGGAAGACTAAAATAAAAATGAATTTTAACTGCAAATGGAAGCTAAATTTGGTCAATTTTTTTGTTGTTTATCTGTGCATAACGTCCTTGCATTTACCAATTGACAAATCTTCTATTAAAACACTTACTGCAATCAGGTGAAGTAGGTTATTAATGGTTCTAAAAAGATATACAGGATTGCCTCATCCTGAGGCAATTAAGCCTGTGAAGTAAGTGTGTTTAATATCTCAGAAGGCCTGACTATAATGAAACAGGTGATCTTTCTACAATTGGTATTGTTTATCTCATTTAGATACTCCTTGCTTTTTGTATGTTATTTGTGTTTTTTAGGGTGGTGGTGGTGATTAATGAATGACTACATGAATTAAGACCTCTTGTTTTAGACAGCAGTTTCTTTAATTCATGAAAACTCAGACCCACTTCAAGAAAATAAATCCTGGCCCTTCTCCAGTCATGTCATATATTATTAATGATATTGTTATGTGTCTTCTGTTGTTGAGGAAGCATGCCACACGCTTTGGGAAATATTTCTGGAAATCTTCAGACTATGGAAGTTCCTCTCTTGCCTAGTTCTTTTAAGAACCAGTGAAATAGTTAACTTGGTTAACCATTTGGAATAGCACTACTGGTATCTGAATGGCTTCAGAGCCATTGTTTCAGGCTCTTTTCAGAACCAGGCAGCCCCTGCTGCATCAGTTACATCAAGACTACATTTTTAAAATTGTCTTTCCAATCTTATACTGGTGTTTTTAATGGCAGACAATTTCTCCCACAACTCCTTACAAAAGATCATAGAGGCTTATAGCTTACATCACCAAGTCCTGTATGAAATGCCGTCCTAAGTCCTAGCACCACACAAAAGTCCCAGTAATATGAGAAAGCTTTGCAGCTACATCCTCTTGAACTAGGCCCACTGAAGTGCTGAGACCTAGGTACCAATTAACCAAATTAGTTCTTCTGTAAAGAGATATGTTCATACCACTTTGGCTAATTTTTCACATTTTTCTTCACAGCTCAGGAAGACAGGCCCCTATTTTCAGAAACTCTGAGTTAAGGAAACTTAATGGCTAGGGACAGATATTACACACAAACTGATTTAGGTGATCAGAAACTGGTTTAAGCCTGTAACAAAATAGATGTTCAGTGCACATAAACCATTCTGAAAATGGCTGAATGGTTTGAGATAAACCTGGTTGAATGCAGTATCAGACTTAACCGATTTGGGTCAAATTGGTTTATGCAATGTCTGTCCCAGCCCCCTTCCTGGTTTAAGTTAAACCAGAGTCGCCCAGCATCCCAGATGCTTACAGTTTGCAACCCTGGGCAGGGCTCTGCTCTCTGCTCCAACCCAGCAGAGCCAGCCCCGCCCCTCTGCTCCCTGGCTGCAGCTGTAGCAGAGACTGCAGGTACAGCAGTGTCTGCCTGGCTTCCTCCTGCTCCGTGCCCCTCACCACTCCCTGCTCAAGCAGGGACTCCCCACTTCCTTCTGCTTTACACAAACACAAAAGTTGTTCAAGCTATTCTTAAACTAATGAGAGAGGCCTTTGTTTTGTTTGATGGGCTGATAAATGCTAACAACTCGCTGTGTAACTAAATGCTCTTTTATCAACAGGGGGGGAACCCTAATCAGCGTGTCCTGCTGGGGCCTGGCCACACCCCGCGCTCAGCTCAGTGCTATGGAAGGGAAGGCTGCTCTAGTGCCCCCTGGCTTCTAACCAGAGCCACTGCAGGCATGTGCCTGCATTTCTGGAACAAAAAGGTCTATTCACCTCCAAATCAGTTCAAGCTTTGCAGGTGAGACTAACCTGCACAGATTGAATCAATTCAGGCTCAAGCTTCTGAATGTCTGTCCCTAGCCAATAAGGGAGATCTACTGAATTTAAAGTGAAGGATTTAGGCACCCACATTTGAAAAACAAATCCTTTATACTGTGTTTTCAATGGGACTGAACTGGCAATACTTCAGCATATGGTTTGGCCATTACATTTTTCATTTCTTCTTTTCTTCTCTGCTGTGTTCTTTTTTCCCTGTGTTTATTATTGGGGATGGTTTGTGGAGGTATGGTTAATTACTAGAGCTTATGGCCTGCTGTGATTGAAAGCTGATCTCACCAGTTTGGGGTCTGCTTATATTTATTCTGTATGTAATTAAATCTGAATATCATAACTATGCATAATGTTGGGGAATAACGAGATTTTTTTAAAGGAAAACATTTAAAAGGTGTTTTCTTCTTGCAATACCAAAGTTCTAAAAAAACCCACCCTGTACTCCTCACATATGAATAAACAAACATGCAAAAGGCCAAAGAGACATTTTTTGTCCATGACTTGGATGAAAACAGATGTTTGTTTACAAAATCTTGTGCGCTCCACTAAAAATAAAGAAGAAATGCAAGCAAACTGTGATAAAGGCTATCCACATATCTTGGGGTTTTTTAACTTCACAGACATACTAAAGGCATGCAGAGGAGTGCAAACACAGCAGGATGAACATGAGGGCATCCTGGGAGCAGCAGCATCCCACAGAACAACAAAGTAGCATGAGAAGAAGGCAGAGGACTCCCAAAAGTAAAATAAGACACAGGGAGGCCAGGACCCCAGACTTGCTTATAGGACTCAAGAACTGTCCTAGTTTTCTCACCTCTCTCTCATCACAGAAAAAGGAAAGGAAATGGGATAAATGAAGAGGGACAAATGTATACTATAATTTACATTTATGGAGTCACACCAGGATAAAATCAATGTAAAAGATATGAGTCATGTCCTCAGGGCCCCTTTTTTTTTCAGAGACATAGGTACAAATCAGGAGTAAGTCTACTGAGGTCAATAGAGTTTCAAAAGCATATAAATTATATTAGAAACAGAGAGATAAAAAATGAAGAGAAAAATCAGTTGAGTAAAGTTAGAACCCTCAGGAATTTCCAATGTCTTTGGGCATGGAAATTTCTCCTAGTATCCTTATATACAGTTTATGTTGTAAAGAAAGAACAGACATGTAATCTGAAATAAAACCTAATCAAATCCAATCCACAGCCCAATAACACACCAGAGAAGTCTGACATTTAGTGTACCTAAAAATCATTATGTACCGATTACAAACCACAAGGATCAGTTCCCTCCAAAATTAAAAAAGGGGGATAGGAGATGAAAATAAGGATGAAAGGGGATATGGGAAATAGGTCGAGAATGCTGTTTATGGGATTTGCTGTGCGCACTAAAGGAATTCCTGGTGAGATCCCTCTAGGAAGGATTTTCTTGCCTGAAAAAGTCCTTTCACCTTGTGTTTGCTGAATTGAAAATTAAGCAATGGACCTGTCAGAAAATGATACATGGTGACAGTTGATTGCTGAAATATATAGGCCCTAAATTATCTGTATTTGTTTTTTTAATACTAAGTCCTTTTATCCCTCGGTATATTGGCAGTTTGTACAGGTTCTTGAAAGAAACAATCAGCATCCTCAATCTTACCTGAAGTAGAACCAAACAACAATTTTATTATCGTAGTGCTTTTCTAGATATACAAAGCATATTTTAAAATAAATATTTACTTTGTAGTTGCCATCGTCATCATCATCTAAAGTAGGGCTGTCCAAATGGTGGCCTGTGGGCTACATGCAGACCACAAGGGGTTAAGTTGCAGGCCCCAAGCTCCTGGCTACCCCTCCCTCCTCTGGTTACTCCACTCTGGTTGCCCCTCCCTCCTCCAGCTTTTGTTGCCTGCCTCAGCGGGTGGAGCAGTGTAGCACAGGGAGACCAGAGAAGTTGAGGGTGAGCTTGGAGCCATGAGGACACAGTGCAGTGAAAGACAGCCAGAGGTATGGCAGTGCAGCTGTGGGGGAAGGCATCCCCACCTTGGGTGACCCAGGGGACCTGTGGCTCTCTCTAGAGCAGCTGTGGGCACAAAGCCCCCTGTAGTGTAGTTTGTGGGGCATTCAGGCCTCAGCCACTTACAAACTGGACAGCCCTGCTCTAAAGGCGCTTCTCGACCAGTAGAATGCAACCTAATGGTGAACTGCAAGGCGCAATTGCAGAGCTAGGCACATATCGCCCAGTAGGAGGGAGAGCAGAACAGGAACAGTTTGTATCCTCCTCTGCCCCTTTGTTGCCGTTGCCTCTGCACTTCTCTCTCTGGCAGCTCCTCTGCAGCCTTTTGTTGTACACACAGCTCTCAGCTCAAGAAGAA
>NW_005842299.1:497216-505085 GCF_000455745.1 Alligator sinensis | reverse complement strand
TCAGCAGGCTGTGTTAAATTCACAGTATTGCCAGACCAACATCATGACCAAAGCCAGCTGTCCCATCTCTATAAAAAAGTATGGTTGTCCCTCCCATCACCAAATACTTGAAACCAGCACCACTACCTGGCATTAAACCAATCTAGCACCACTATCCAGCACCACTATCTAGCATTAAATCAGCACCCACTAGTATCAATAAGTTACATTGCCTGGACACCAGCCACAGTATTTGCCCATCACCTAAAACCTCAACTTCTTCCTCCATTACTTTACTCAGCACCCAACAGAAACTCCCAATACCCTGCATGCCTGATAAAACAGACACATTTTCTTTCTGTTTTTTTTTTTTTAATTCTGTAATTTGTAGCAATGATGTTGCATGCAGAGCTGAAAAATTATTCCCAGAAAACAAACTACTCATGGAATTTATCATCTACTTCCTCTTACAAACTACCTGAAAATAAACCATGACTTCCAATAATTTAACTATTGCTTAAAATGTATTTGTAGAGTTTTTTAACCTCCATGGTTTAACTGCAGAAAGTTATCCATGAGTATTCATTCTTAGCAGTTGAAATTTGAGCTGTATTCACTAATCATGATTGATCATGATTACTTTCTCATTTCTTTTCCCTGATTGGATATAGCCCTCAGTAGGAAGCCCTGAAGAAGAGTCTCTGAATCTCTTAGGGAGGGGTAGCAAATGGATTGGATTAGGATTTTTTTTCTATTGGGGCAAAGCCTAGGACCTTAGTCTCAGTACAGAACTACATTGTACTCAGTGCTGCACAAACACAAAACAAAAATGAGATCCCTGCAGCAAAAAAAACTTACAATTTATAAATGTTAAAATTTTCCCTCTGTGGATACTAAGGCCTTGTCCACACAAATGAAAAACAGCTTTCTGTAAAAACCGTGCGCTGAATATAAGAAATCAAATCTAAGTTTTCTTTCTTCATAGCCACACAAAGTTAATTTGAACCATTTTTAAATCAAATTTAGCATGTATAGTTATCTGGGCTTGACTCCAGGGAACAGCAGTTAGCCCCTCCACCCCCCATTAATAGAGGTGGGGGCTACTGGGTATGCATCAATTGATTTTGGGGAACAACTAAAGAGAAAACAGGGAAACGAGTAAGGTCATAGGCTCAAAACATGTGCACCAAGGGGAGGGACACAAAGCAGAGTACTCCGGACAATGCCTAGTGGCCCCTGAACAAATCCAAAGAGCTAGTGGACATGGCCAAGTGAAACTTCTGGAGATGTCAGTGGACAAGGAACAGGAAAATTGCTTGTGTCTGGACTCTAGCAAAGAGTTTGGGAAATTCTGTCCTCCTACTGTATAAAGTTGTGTTTCATATCATATGATATATCATTTTCAAGACAAACAGTCACACATATGGCTGACTGCTATCTTCAAGTAATTGACTATGGAAAAATAAAATCCATTTTCCACTTTTATTTGTGTAAGATCCAATTGTTGGAATATTATGTTGATAGGAAGACTTGAGATTTCATGGATTACCATCCCAAGAAACAATACTTTAATAAATCATTGATACATAAAAGCAAAAAGAGCCACTATACACATTTCAAAATAATGTTAACAGTATACATTTGAAGCCATTTAGATATGATTTATATAATAAATTAATAGTTTTCCATAATCTTCACCTGGCATAAATTTAAAAATGAAAAGGAAGCCAGAGAATCTACTAAAAGCCTTTTCCCCTCTATATTAAATAATTATGCTGCTATAGTGCCTATGGACTTTGTATGCCAAAGAGAATGAATGAGATAAGAGGCAGACATGCCTTATTCCTCCAACCTAAATGTTCATTCAAGAAACACAAACCAAACACAAATGTTTTTCAGTAATGTTATTGTGCCCATGAGCACTTGTTAGCTAAGCCATTTATACCTGATTTAACTCCATTTTATATGACCCAGTCAATAAAAATGGGTTTGTCACCATAGCCACTGCATTACTCATATGCTAGTACTCATCTCCTTTAAACTTATATATTGCAAACCTTTAGAAGTGAAGTTACAAGTAAAGTTTATTTACTGTGGTCTACATCCAAACCCCTGAGTACTCAGCAGCAGGGAGAACCTACATTCTACAACAAAGTCCCAGAATCCTGCAGCATTATGGAACCAATTCTGTTACAGCTTCAGATAAATGCAATAGGTCAAGGGCTTTTTTAATGAAATATGAAAAGCAGCAACACACTGTGATAAATACCATCTGAGATACTTATTTTACTTCTCTCCAGTTATGCACCCTTCCTCATCTTCAGGATTCTGAGTTAAAAATTCCTTAATATGCATGGACAGTTGTACCTTCAGCTGTTATTCTGGGTTCTCTGCAAATTCAAGAGCTCTTAAGTGCATCAGTTATGTTTGATTAATATTTTTTCAAAATATGTTAGTTTGAGGGCTAGAATCATAATTTCATTTTTAAACAACAGGTGAGATACCACAAAAGAAGAATTCTGAAATGAACAGGAAGTGGAAATCCATTGCAAATTCCACATATGCAAGAATATGGAATACAGGAAGGCTCTTCCAACATCCCACTGTTATTTCTTAAGTAGAGTGACTTCAGTTAAGATTATACTTAAAACAAATTACAAGATATCACTAACTTTAAAATGCACAATGTGTTTGCAAATTATTATGGTAAGTATGAGAGCAAATAAATAAAGGAGTCCTAATCAAAGTAGAGGAAAGGAGGGACGCTCCTCACAAAACAACCTACCTATCACTACAAATAGTGATTTCAGATTCACATGAGAAATTTAGAATCTGTGGTAAGGCTTTATGTAGCCAGCTGGATTTCATTTACTTATTGTTATTATTTGAGGGAAATGCCAGTATTATTTTGTTGACAAATTCAAAGGAAGAACATTGTATGATTGTGTCCAGGTTTCCATTATAACCAAGCTTCCTCCCAATATAACCTTCTCTAAAGTTGTTACTTTGGAACTTAATTTGTCCATATAATTTATTCCTGGCCCACAGTTAGATAAAGTCATCTAGCTGAATAAGTTGTTGCCTATAAGTGCTCAAGCCTTTCTGAACTGGTTAGCCTCTAAGGTGCCACCTTGCCCTACCTTCTCCAGTTAGGAAGAAGAAAGAGTTTTGAAATTTCAGCATGCATTGCGCCAGGCCACAAAGACCTATTGTGAACGTAGGACAAGAGGACAGAATCCTATTTAAAGGAAATTGTTTCTGTTAAAGTGATGAATGCTAAAAATGTGCACACCTAGACTGGCTAGATAGAGTTCTTACTTTGAGGTATCCTCGCCCTACACTGAGTTAGGCATGTGCAGATAGATTCCTCTACAAAAAAACATTATTGCAAAATTGCCTCAAAGAAGGCCCCTTCATTTAAGGTCTCCCAACTTAAGAATGACTCAAACCTCTCTTCAACTAAGAATAAGTTTTTAAGGTGTTATCTAGCAAGGGTGCATTTGTTAGGAATTACTTTGATATTCTTAACTCTGCCACCTTACATATTTTCTACTTAACTTGTAGATTCGCAGTACACTCAACCTAGGTAACTACTAGGTTAGAAACTTTAAACCTGGTCCTGCCCCTACTGTTCTCACTGGAAGGTCTGACTGTGTTTTAAGTGGGTGCAAAATTGAAGTTTCATACTTAACAGTGTATTCCTGACAGTTTTTGTTTATATCTGCATCTACAGCCTCCCAACAGTCTACTCTTAAAAGCTCTCAGTCCCTTTCCTGTAACTTAAGAACAACTTTGTGTGTTGAGTTCAAACTCCTAAATAAATAGATACACACTAGCTCCTCAGCTGGTGTGAATTAGCATAACTCTTTTAAAGCCAGTGGTTTCAAAATTAACTACAACTGTGAATAACCTTTCCTGCTTTTGGTAGGCAGTGAGGACCAGCAGAGAGTAGCTAAAAGGTAACTAGCAGGTGCCAATCAACTGCCATGTCTCTGAAACAGCATATCTAAGATCCTTTTATATAGTTTGCTTAATAACAATTAAAGAAAATCACTTTGGTTTTTCATATTCTTTAAAGTGCATGTATAGCAAATATATACATCAGAGAGACTTCTACACAACTCTCTTACCCTTGTCTTCCTGCTCTGACAAGGTGCAGATATACCAGGGAGGGTGAAACTAGCACTTTGCTGAGGTCATAGTGTCATGATAAAAGTGAGTCAATTAGGCGATTTTTAAAAAATGCATAAGGGAACTAGATGAAGGGACCGGAGCCTGTACTTGTCACATGTATTTATCCATTTAAAAATATTGTGTAAATTGCCTTCTGTCCGTTAATATTCAACTTTTTTCCCTAATTGAAGAGAGATGTGGCCCTTTGGCAAGAATTAATCTAATTGCAGTCTCAGGTGCAGGTAGGAGTCATGTTTGCGTGTGTTTAGATTGAGTCCCAGTGCCAGTGTTGCTCCCCTCCGCAGACCCACCACCAGGGTTCCCAGTCCTAGGTCTTCCCAGTCCCAAAGGGCGCCCCTGGTGCGGTACAGCCCGCAGCTAATCAGTGCTGTTAAAGTCTGGAGGCGTCCTTTGCAGATGGGAAGCCTTAAAAGGACTTGCAGTGGCAAAGACGCGTTCCAAGAAAAAGCGCGCCCCTCTCCTCCCTTACAAAAAGTTGACATCAGCTCAAGTTGAAAAGTAGGTTAATTAGCACTGTCTAACAGAGCTTCCCAACAGTGACTTACTTCAGGTGCTGTACATTAGTGCTACTCTGCTGAAAAAAGGCTTTGTTTTCACCTACTACTGTAGCCTGGAGTGTCTGAATATTGATTAACTCTGGGTAGCTGATTTCTTTGAAATACACTTACATTATTCCGATAAACTGCATCCTTTAATCGCTTTTTCTTAATGGAATTAAATATTAACAGCATTTTGGCATTAGAAATATTACCCTCGGAAGCGTCTTTTTATTATCGAAGGCTGTCCAATTCCTCCGTGGGAATCTCAGGCGAGAGGTGGTGGGAGAGGGGCTGCATAGGCACTTCCATCAAATCCCAGTGCTAAAAAAAGAACCGGGTGTTTAAAGCTCTTAAATTGCTTTGGAAATCGCAGTGAATTCAGCCAGCCCGTCCGCCCTCAAGCCTCAGTCCCAGGGAAATCGCCCTTAGACCACTGGTGTCGTGCCCTGGTCGCCCCGGGCGCGCCCCGCGCTGTGCGGAGACGGCCCCTCCGTGCTCAGGTGCGCCGCGTGCCTCGGGCTGAATCAGCCTGACTTGTGTTAGGTGCCCCTACGTGACCGAGCCAAGCCAGGAGCTTTCCACTTCGAAGTCAGGACAGCGAGAGAAGGGAAAGTTTTCTAGCCGAACAGGGACCCAGGGCCAGGGAAAAGGCGCTTGGTGCAGTTGCGTTGTCGCGTGAATTGATTGAGGAGGCGCAGGGGCTACGATGCAGGGGTAATGGCAGTCATGAGATTAAGCATAGGAAGAATAAAGAACTTGCTGTGCACTCATCCCTGCTGCTCAGGCATTGCTGCACACAGCTCCCTGCAAATAAAATGTCCTAGGCAGCAACTCTTCCCCCCACCACCTTTTTTGTACAAAGTCTGCTGAAATGAACCTTCCCTTTGTGATAAGAGAAACCCTGCCTCGGAATATCGCGGGGAACGGAGCCTGTCATTTCTTCCCTAAAGGCTTTGCGAAACTTGGCTGTTTTGTTTTCTCTCGAAGCAGCACTGTGCAAGGCGCGGAGCCGAGGGGCTTGCGGCGAGGTCCTGCACACACATGGAATTGCTATTCCAGGGCAAGCCGCGCTGGGCAGGGCCAGCGGAAGCCCACAAAGGAGGACGAGCTTTGAAGCGCCCCGGGAGGGAGGGAAGCAGGGTCCAGTGGCAGCTATGGGATTAAAGCCGGCTAAAACAGTGAAAAAAAAATATTAAACCTACTTTGCCAAATAAGTCAATATTCCATTCCCGCTCAGATCGGCGTCCCACTCGCTCCAGGATCCTTACACTCGGGAGCAGGGACCAGTTGTACCAGCATTTTCTACTTAGCAGAGTTGCCTTTGATGATGTTTAGAGGGGCCTAGAACTAGGGGTTTTCTGAATGCATGTGTTTACATCTGATGCAGCTTCTCTTTGAGATGCTCTTTATGAACCCGAGAAAAATCAAATCTTTTTTTTTTATTTGATACAAAGTTGTTGGGTTGTTTTGGGGGGGGGCGGGGGGGTAATCAGGTGCCTCGGATTTCAGCAGAAATGCCCTTGTTTCAATTTTCCCCTAAGTATATTTCTTTTCCCACTCGCATGGAGCTATTCAGCTACTGTTTTAACGTTCTGGGTGATTAACAAGGGCAGCGAGGCTTTCAAGTCCTCTAGGAGACTTTTTTTTCTTTTTCTTTTTGAACTGAGGTCTCCAGCCATCTCCCTTTTCTTAAACTATTTTCAACGTTAACCCCTTAGCCAAGCTGGCTATCTTCGGGGGGGTAGGGATTATTGGGAGTGCCTCTAAAATGAGAGCAGATCTTAAAATGACACCGGTGTCAAAGTTCTGCCTGCTTGAGGAGCTGCATTTCTGAGACATTGCTCTGCTGGTCTTCGCATGGCGGCACTGACTTTATACTGCCTCAGTCCTCACACTTTGCCCTGTAAGGCTTCCTGGCAGGGAAGCAAGTCGGATTCATTAAAAACGTTTTCAAATTTATAGACAAACTTCTGAAAAGTATTAGATGAATGTGCCTAATTGCCCCGACCCGCCTTCTATTCAGGGAAATAAAAACAATAGTAACAGACTTAGAAAGAAAAGCGCAAAACTTAATTAAATCAGTGCTTTAATGGTTATAGAAGCTGCATACTACTAGTATTAGTTCAAATACCAGCATCTGGTTTCATTGAAACTCAGTTGTTTACTTGAAGTCATGCAGAACTTAGAAACTATCCCTGATTCTTCATTCTTCTCTCTGGGGCAAAAAAAAAATAAGAGTCGCGGCCAGCAAAGCATCTACTCAGGGTGAATTGTACCTGGCACAAGAGAGCTGATTGATCTGGAGTGCAGTGCAGGTCCCGGCACAGAAGCAGATTCACTGGGACCTTTGGCCAGGAATTCCACCACACAACACGCGAGAAGGATTTGAAGGAAGAAAGAGTTTGATTTGATTAATTTCGTAGGCATAGATTGGAAGAATAGACATTGCTCCACATGTTTTCACAGCGCCTCATTGACACCCTTGGAAATTACAGTGTTTACTTAGTATCTGTATCTACCCTTGTAACGAGAAACAAGACCGTAGCGGATCATTCTGTTTACCAAAGAGTTTTTCAAACAATTATGCACAAACACGTGCATTTCAATGTGTTTCTGAAAGAATGAAGCAGTAGAAGTCTACTCAATTGTGCCTCAAGTTGTGAAATAATTCCTTTAAAACAAATATCCTCCTTCAATTGTTCCAGTGAAAAACTTGAAACAAAAAAACCGATTATAAATTAACCAACAAGATAGACTTTAGGAAAGGAAACACGCATTGGATGTCCTAAATATTTAATTTCCGCTAAAGAAACACAACGCTTCTAAAAGGCCCACATATGAGACGATTTTTCATAAGCATTTGTACTATTTTTTGAAGCTCAGCCATAACTCATCTTCACTGAACTTCAACAACTTCAAGACATCAGTAAAGTTTGTGCTTGGAGTCGACTTCAAAGACACAACTCCAATGACAGGCTGTAATGATTTTCCCCTCTGATTTGCAGTGTCTCTAAAATACAATGTCGGTGTGTTTTAGTTCAAAATCAAGGGTTCATGTTCTGTTCAGAAGCTTCTAAACCGTAGTCTTTACCAGTTATTTCCCGCAAAACCACAACGTTAATAAACAGCAGACTAAGGACAAAACAGAGAGAGTAAG
>NW_005842299.1:491895-497185 GCF_000455745.1 Alligator sinensis | reverse complement strand
GGAAAGAGTTCTCTCCCTCTCTCCCCTCCATCCCCCAACTCCTAATTAACCTGTAACTTAACGCTTAAGCTGATCTTTAATTGACTAACATTGCAATGGATGAGTTGCCTTTAGGTACTAAGCGACACAATAAACTCACATGATGTGAGTGTACCTATGCACTCTAAATACGAAAAGTTGGAACCGAATAAAGTTTTTTCCTTAAAGTGCAGTAGCGGTTATTTCTGTGACATTTTGCACCTGCCTTGCTAGGTGTCTGTTGGAAAAGGGCGATTTTGGTTGGTTTGTTGTTGCTGCTGTTTTCCTTGTTGTTTGCTTTTTTGGACAGGGGGTCCCCCCCCCCCAATGGTTTTCTGAGTAAGTATATTTCGGAATGGAGTGAAATTGGAAACAAGTATGGAGGTAACTGGCAATTAAAGGTGATGGTGGTGAGGTATCTAATATGCATTTAAACTTGAAAGATAAAAGATGTGTTGTTTATTTAGCTCTGACTATAATGATGCATACAAGTTAAAAGACGAATTAGTGAATAAGCACAATAGAGGTAGTTCGATCAATAGACTGGATGGCTGGGAGAAATGTACTCCTCTTATTTCCAACTTCATTCTTTAAGATCCATAATTTCTCCAAAATGTAACCCCTAAAATTAGTGTAAAAATGAATTATTGTTTCTAAAGGATTGATTACAGCTGTATTCGGGACATTGTTGGGGCAGGCGTTTCCTTTTGTGTTTGGATGTGAAAAACAACTGTTTGAAAAATAAGGTATGCTTATGTATAGACAGGTCCTTTTTCAGCTTCGGAACCTACAATCCTGAAGAGAAAGACACACTAAGAGCTTTTTGATTGTGTAAGAGGTGCAGGATGCCCACTGAAACCTCCTTCACAGTGGGGTGGGCTGGAGATGATGGTCGGGTTTCTTGCATCAGGTTCTATTCAGAAAAAGTACCAGGGTAGTCCATACCCAGCCCAAGTTATCCAGGTCTCAGACAAATTCGGCTGATCCTGGACACCGAAAAAAAAAGCACCTTAGAGGTAGGAATCTGCCTAAAAAGATTATCTACTTAACTTAGCCCTTCCAGTCTCGTTTTCAACCACTTGCTTTCAGCTGAAAAAGGTCTGAGTATCCTAGCAAACTGCAACTAGCAAAAATAGTATGACCAGCACGACAACTGATAATTGAAAAGAAATTGTAAAACATTTGTTAGCACCTTATCCTTTTAATTAGTCCAGAATTGCCTTTCAAAATTCTCCTTCTCCACCCACCCGCCGCATTTTAAACCATTTATTAGGAGCTCTAGTTAATCTTGGATCTATTTTAAAAATATATTTAAAAGGAAGACTTTTCTGACATAAATAAGTCATCAAGGCTCTCGAAAGCTCATGAATCTTTGACTGGAGGATGTGCGGGCACTTATACACTCGTTCCACGTCATGATACTTTAAAAACTTCCACAAAGACAACTCGGGACAAAAAGCACCTCTGTTTAACAAGATAATTCTTGCTTTCAGTTTTATTTCTATTTTCAACTTCCTATCCTTTTGTCCTGTGACATGGCGCGTTTTTTTTCCCCTTGGGGACTCTTTTCTCTCCTTTCTCCCCCCTCTCCTGAACTGTTTTACAGCCCTGCTTTGTTACTGTCAGGAAAAAATGTCTGGAGAGCCCTGTCTCCTAAAGAAGAAATAGAAAAGGGAGGACTGGGGCTGCAATGTTGCCTACGCATGCAGAACATCCCAATCTGTTTTTGTGCATTGAGTTGGTGAGGGGGCAGCAGGGAGCTCGCACCCAGTCTCAGCCTGGACAATGGGAGGCTGGACAGCTGCACACCCTCAACAAAAGATTCACTCTTCTGTCAACTCTGTTTACTTAGTGTTGTTTCTGACCTCTGTGCTACACTTGTTGCTAATACATATGCTTATCAAACCATTTTAATTGGCTTTCTTCATAACATTAGTCCCAGCACTTTTTCTGCTGTGTTTCCAAACAACTTAATTGACTTCTGTAATATTCATCTTCCTCAGTGCTAAAGAAGGACTTTATTTAAACAGTCTGTCCACATGTTTCCTCCTCCATTAAAAAGAGAGAGAAAAAAGACAAGGAGAAAGAAAAAGATCTTTGCATGGAAAGAGAAGATCTTCTCCTTTATAATCTGTTTGCCTTTATGAGACAATCATCAGGCAATGAAAAAACAAGAAGAAGCAAGCAAGCAAGCAAACAAACACAAAACCTTAACGAGGGACTGTCTTATATTGTGCTAACCTTTCGGATAGAGATACAAAGCCAGAGATAATACCCTGAATATTGTGCATACGTGTGTATGTGTTGATGAGGTGGCAGCTCATCTATAAAGCATGACGGTTCCGAGGATGATTTAAAGGTTCTTTGTGGTCTGTTTTTGTTTTGTTTCTTGGTGCCAAAAATTGGTGCCAGCCTCAGAGGCAGCCTCCCCACTCCGAGTTTTAAAGTGCCTCTACTTCGGTGAAAGAGCCAGGCTGGGCGGGCACACAGTCACCATGGACTATCGCAAATGGGCATCCACAGCTGCCAGTCTCCAGTGAGATGGAGTGTGGCTCGTCCAAAGATTAATACATCTACAGAGGGCATCTGAATGCCTTTTTTCTTGCCAGGAAATTGGCAGACAGATGCAGGCGCAAGCCCGACCCACGGTTCTCCTAAAGGAAGCAGCGGAGTGGACCTGCCCCTGGACTGCACCGTGCCAGGCCGGCCGGCGGGCGGCCAGCTGGGGAATGGCCGGGTCCCAGCGGGCGAGTCGGACTGCCCAGCCGTTCTGCTCCCGGCCTTGATTGCAGCTACTCCCATAAAGGCATAACAAGGAATGGTGGCCCATCCTGCTTCCTCCTAGCTCAGCCGGCCAGTGTGGGCAGGAGAGCTCCGGGTATCCCCTAGCCTTGCTTGGGGGAGGATGCCACCAGGGTATCAGAGCCACAAGGCAGTGCCAGGCTGCTGTTTAGTAAGGAGGGGCAGAAGTGCCAGCCTGTGGACTGGAATCGGGGGCAAAATTTATTGGACGAGGAGTGCTTTCCTCCCCCAGCAGGCTTTCCCGTGCATGTTAATAGCTTTGTTGTAATTATTCTTTATTACTTGTTGAACTCAGGTTTATGAGGGAAAGGCGCCCCGGTTTGTTGTTATGATTGTTTTCTTTGGCTTGTATCAGGCATTGTTCACGTTGACTGTCTAGCTTAGATATGATGTTGGGACAGCGCCTCCCTTGAAATGGAAACAGAGGCCTGAATAAAGAAGGGTGGAAAAAAAGTACTTTGTAGTCTGCATCGTCCATCTTTAATTCAGAGACGCATCTATACTCCTGGGAGCGCTGCCTTTGATCTCTTTGATTTTTACACCAGATCTGTTATGGACTAAAATTCCTAGGTTTTCCATAGAAACATCTCCATTCCTTCGGGATATTGATGTTTTCTTCTTCCTAGGGGTTATGATATGGTAAATCAGATTCAGAAAAGCATGGACAATACCAGCATTCATGGGTCCGGGGGTGGGGGTGGGGGGGCTGTAGCCTCTCTCCCTTCTCCCAATGAATCAAAATATTGTTTATTCTGTTGCTCTTTAAGCCCAGTCACTTCAGCTGCCTTTCAACGCCTTCAACTTTGGAAGAGGGGCAGCAGCAGCAGCAGCAGGTTGCGTTGCCATGGGGACCCTACTGTATGGCAGCAGCGCCAGCCCCACAGACAATGCCTTGCAAGGGGCTTGAAAAGTGAGGTTTCTCCCTTTGCCACGCAGCCACTTCCGATGGAGCAAGCATTCTCCTTTCGGGACCCTCATCTTGTCACTAGAACAATGTCTATCCGCCTGCCAATTTTTTTTTCTCTATCCTGCCTTTGATCTATAAAAAATCAAAAGAACAAAGTCAGGGGAGAACAGTGTGTGTGTGTGTGTGTGTGTGTGTGTGTGTTGATGCACTGAACAGGCTTTTATAATTTGGCTCTATTTTTGTGCATGGGTGTTGCGTGTAGAAAGCAGGGGTAGGGAGGTACCGTGCCTGGACCTTCTCTAGCCCCGTTAATCTGGGCCGTGGCTTGTACCAGTGGGTCGCTTCCTCGCCCCCAACCAACACCCAAAGCAGCCCCGAGTGCTGCCCAGCCTTTCTTCTCCCTCCACTCCCTTGAGTGCCACTCACATGGCGGGGAGGCCGCAGACCTGCGAGGCCGGGCTGGCCGCTAGAGGGTGCTACGCGGACCCCGCCCAGCTCCAGGCGGGGAACTGGGGGAGACTGATGCACTAACACCAATAATAATGAAGATGATCAAGAACAAGAAATCGCTCAGGTGAATGGCATCGCCAGGCACATTTCCCAGCGTTTTTGGTCAACGCTGCAGAGGTGCGGGTTTTCTTGTGGAGGATCTGTGTGAACCACCAGGAACACAGGCGTGCAGAAGTGCGGGGCTTAGCACGCACCAGAGAGCGCACTAAACCCGCTCTTGAAATACGGAATTACACGTTGGGGGGCTTTGAAAAGCAGGGAAAAGGTGGCGTGTCCATAAAAAAATGTGCAGCTCTTTAGCTCTAACTTGTCCTTCAGGGACAAGAGGTCACGTCAAAGGCAAGACTGAGGGGAAGCAGCCCGAGCCGGGGAACTCCGTCTGCAGCCCGGGTTTTTTTCTCCCTGGGGACAAGTAGCTGCTTGAGCCTTGCCCTTTGCTTTATACGCTGAAGATTAACATTTAAAAAAAAAAGTTTGAAGATGAACCCTCCACACACACGCACACGCCTCAGAGGCTGGCCTTATTGTCCTCTGTTGTGAATGCTAATTCCCCCGAAAGGGTCGCACTGCAGTGAGACCCCATGGCTGCCATCCACACAGACAACTGGCGAACTCCCTTTACGCGACTTCCGAGCCTGCGCCAGGTGGGGACGGGCAGACACGGGACTTGGGGCTCCCAGTCCCGGGAAAACTGCTTCCTATCCCGCCTGTTTGCGCTCAGAGATGTTCCCTTAGGAAGGTCTGTCCTTGCAGAACAAGCCAGGGCTTGGGGAAATGCACGTTTCTATTGCCACCACCTTCTCCTACTGCACTGAAGACACCTCTAAGAAAGACGCCAGCCCCCCCAAGCCGGCACTGCGGTGCGTGCCCACGGCCCCGCGTGTCAACGCGGGTGGAGACGGGGCTTTGAAGCGGCAATGTCCGAACCGTGCTAAGAGCCTCCCTCTCCCGGGCTGGCTTTGGCAGCGAGGGGAAACGCCTGGTTCAAAAGCGCGGGCTCCTCCTGGGCGGGGCCGGGCAGGCGGCTCCCGGTCCCTGCCTGTGGCGGGGCCG
>NW_005842299.1:458407-491608 GCF_000455745.1 Alligator sinensis | reverse complement strand
CAGGGCTCTGGGCCGGTCCCCCGCGGCCCGACTCCGGCCCAGGAGCCGAGGCGGCGCAGGGAAGCCGGAGCCGTGCCCTGGCGGCGCCCCCTCCCCTTCTCCGGCCTCCCCCAGCTGGTCACACTCTTGCTGCGAGATGAATCGCGGGGCCGGGGCGGAGGCGCCTTTGTGCGAGGTTACAAGTGGCCTCAAGCTGCCCAGCGCGCCCCAGCCCAACTTTATTTATGATCAGCATCATCATTATGTCACAGCGGATCCTAGCGCGGGGCTGCGCGCCCCGATCCGGGCTCCTGCGCTGCGAGGGAGCGGCTCTGCCTTTCAGCCGCACCCTTATGCGCACCCCAGAAATGCCATTTTAATCAGAGCCGGGGAAAAGCCGCGGCGCGCCGCTGCTCAGAAAGGCACCGAGATGCCTCGAGCAACAGCAGCCCCCCGAGCTCGCCGGCACTCGCACAAAGCCCACCCCCTCCGGCTCACACTGGGCAGCGGGGCAGGCGGGGGGCGCTGGGTGACACCCCGGGCACTGGGCGCCTATCTGTGTCCCAGGGGATAACGCCGAGTCTCCCATGCTGCAAATGAAAAGCACCCCCTTTCCCTCCACCCCCAGCAGCCTGGCACTAGGGAGGTCACCTCTTGGCTTTGGCGATGGTGAAGGGATTCTCAATAAAAACCCTCATCAAAGGAAAAACCAGTACAGAGCAGGCGAGAGGCTAGGGGCGTAATTCAAACTTCAGCTCCGTGCCTTGGGAGCAAACCTTGTGCTGCGCAGGGCTGCCATTCCCAGGGACAAGGGGAACGGGGAGGAAGCAAAAGCTTGTTATGGCACCAAGAAGCACTGAGAGCAAGGAGATGCAAACTTCTGGTTGTTTCATTTAGCATAATGACACTGACCATAATAAATCACTCTGGTTACTTGATTCGTCCCAATAAAAGGATCACGTTGCTCTCAATTGCCCTGATACAGGATATGCCTAATATCAAGATCAATGTATTATAAAAGATTATAAGTAGCCATAATAAAGAGACGTCGCGTTCTTCACCTTACTGCCACGGTTACTTAACGTAGTTGTATCTTATCCTACCACTAATATTATATATAACACAATGCATCAAACCAGGAATATTTCAACCTTATCAAAAATTTGTGATGACCCTAAAACAGTTTCATTAGGTATTATTGCTACAGAAAATCCTGTGGAGTAGTAAACAGGGGATATTTTATCACATTAGTGTATCCACCTCCTCCCCCCTCGCAAATATTCATACACATACACAAGCTGGGAGGAAAGATTTATTTATTCATTGACAGCTTTTACTAAAATATCACACAACTCATTTTCTGTTTACATTATTTTTATACTGCTCAAGCCTTACTCTTACCCCCTCCTCGCTTTTCCATCCATTTTTACATTCATTCACTTCAACAGTCATACATAAAAGGTGTTGTGAAGGAGACCCAGAAACCTTTACATCTCAATTTTTCTTCTCTGGACAGGAAATGGGGGACCCCTTTGCATCAAGATCGTAAATTTTATTTATTACTTACAGATCGCACAAAGTATGTTCAAGCTTTCATGACAGCTTCTTGGAGACATAACGACTGGACAGTATTGCCCAGACATTACAAAGTCTCTAACAACCATAAAGAAATCAGCAGGTAATTATAGGCTTGATTGTATACATAATAGGCATCGGAAATCGGAGTATAACTGATGTGGTCAGAGATTCTGAACCAAAAAAGGAACCGTTCTGTTAAAAATTCCCTATACAATAGCTAGTAATTGTGCTTTATTCTAATGAGAGATACCTGCCCAGCATTGCAAATATAAGACAGACTCAGATTTGGACTTTTCTGATACCAATTTAACCTGTGGTCAGAAAATGTATCCCTTAGAACTTTTAAAGCTTTAAACCCTTGAAAGCCCAAGAGCTACAAACACAAACATTGTTTCAAGATGATTCAATTTCTGTCGACTGATAAATTTGAATTCTCTCCCCTATGTAATACTTCTCAAAAGCACTTTCTTATTGGTAGGTCGATTCTGCGCCATTTGAAAGATTTTGCAGATCTGTCTTACTAAAAATAAACCTTACTTTTATCAAAATGGCTAGAAAAAAAATCTTGAATGTGTAAACAAAGTAATATAAACGAATACCCTGCTAAAAACAGACAACTTCAGGGATCATTTATGAGACACATCAGGTATTTAATTTAAATTAATCTTACCATCTTCTGAATCAATTTTCTTATCATGGGATAAAAGGCATAATTATTTTTCTGGACCAGAAAAGGGGGAAAAAACACATTTATTACTGCTATAGTCCTTGAGTTGATTCCTATGTAACAAATTGTTTTCTGAAATAGGTTACTTTGCCTCTGCCATTCTGTCAAATCATATATTTGTCTTTTAACCAGCAATTCCCTGTTCAAACAGATTCTAATACTCAGCAACGTATTAGAGAACCCCTTTAAAACTGTGTTAATGTCCTACCCGCCTTCTAAAAGGTGCATGAAAATGTATTATTTTTCTTTCGAGCGCAATTCTATAATAGAGTTAATCTGAAACAATTGTGAGGAGTTGCTTGTTATTTGATTGTAAAAGTTTGAATACATTTGCTGATGGATTTGTTGTTCAACAGAGATACTGTTCTATATTTCCTTCTAGAGTTCAAAATGTGAACGGTTTCTACTGCAACTTTGCTTTAAATATCCTCTGGCCTTAAGTTCTCTTGGGGGGGTTATGCCTCTAGGGATACATGTTATGTTATTCTAAGTCACTAGTGACCTATAAGCCTAAGTGAACTTGTGTCCACATCAAAACGGCCCCACAGAAACAAATAATCTAACGTACCATTTCAGCCTATAGGGAAGCTGCTTCTTTCAGGTCAAGTTTGAGTGTGTAAGCAAGCAGAACAGAGTGTTGCTGAGAAATGTTTGTAACACTCGACAGAAACTTAGAACAGATATGAAGCCTCTACCTCCAAGACACAAAACAGCACTCATACTGAAAGCAACTTAAAAAGTCAAAGTGGTTGAATAATGAATGTAAGTCAGAAGGCAAAAATGTTTTTCAGAACTACAGCAGACCGGTTAGTGGATACCTGTGCAAGCTGAAATAACCTAATCACATTTGCAATGTAATCTAACTAAATAGATCTGGATTTCTTTAGTCTACAAGTGTGAATTCACCTACACGGAGGATATTTTTTTTCAAATAGCATGTAGGACACGGTACACATAACATTCTTGTTTACTGGGAAAACAGCTTAATAAGAATTAGTATGGATAACCAATAGCAGCTGAATACTTCATTACCGTGTTTTAAAATTATACTATTAAATAAGTGTTCTATGAATGTTGCATTGCTAGTTTCTGCTCATCATTCTGATTCTAGTTGTCAAGTTCATGGGGGATCAAAAATAAGGGTTGATTTTATATATTTTAATAAACTGTGCTTTTCAAAATGTTTCTAACTAAAATGTAGTTCGAAAATGAAACGCATTCGTTAGGAATTGCGTTTCCAAAAAAAAGAAAGAAAATGGAAATGTGTCATTAAAAGATTTGTAAAGCAGAATATAATGAAAAATTATGAAAATCAGATATTTATACATTTTGAACTTATCTTGCACTGCATTTTATCGAATGAAGCCACAAGCAGGAGTTGCAGTCATGAGCTTACTTTGCAAACTGCAGTTAGGATAGTATTCTGTTCCAAAGAATAGCTTCCTCACATGTCTAGAAATACTCAAGCAGTCTTTCAAACAAAAGCTCACACATCAGGTGGCATTCTGTTAATGAATGATGTTCTGTCCGATAAAAATGAACAGTGAACATTTTCTGTAACATTCTTTTTTCCGTGCCTCTGGTGTTTACAGCTGATGAGGATATCAAACGGACACTGTTCTAATTTACCAAAGTCGTCAAGCGCCTGCCCCTCAATTCCAGCCCCAAACAGCAAGGAGACTCCTCTATTTCAAACTTGAGGTGGATGAACTGAACTTTGGACTTCAACGATCACATTCAAAAACAAAATGCCTGTTCAGAGACAACGTTTTTAGATTTTATGTTGTTTGTTACGATTCGTGTAAGAAAGATTTGTTGAGCTAGAAAAGATATATAGAGGGAACAGAACACGTAGTTCGGAGTTACTTTGAAGCTTACTATGCCCAGTACATGTCGTGCAAATTGTATTGGTCAGGTATTTCTCAGGTGTACCGTTGTATCTGCACATAATGTATTTATTTCTATGGTCATCAGTATCTAGAGTCTGCTCGTAATGCGTTCGCTATTTCTATCCTGAGCCTAAACTCTCGGCACAGTTAAAATAGCCACGTTTTCTAAATGCTCCAGGAAGAACATGCTGATTGCCTTGACCACAAGTTTGTTTTTTGACCTTTCCGGGGATTTAAAGAAAAATCCCGTCTGTATTCTACATGTTAAATGGTCGTATCTTTTACCACCAACTAGCAATCATCAGACATTAATTTATACGGCTTTTACAAATACCTAAGCTATTTAAAATGCTGAACTGGGTTGTGTGTGGCAGGGAACATCTATCTATTGAATAGGCAGTGTCACACGGTAGCATGCTCTCTTGTCAAGGCTGATTGTGTTTTAGGCAAACATTTGAGCAAACATAAAGGCAAAGGTCAAGTACTGTTCAGTTGCAGTGTGTGCTAATTCACCTAGCTAACCAATGGGGCAAAAGTTGCATTTTATGCTAGTACCGCAGACCAAACCAGAGAAGGACATTATTAGCAATGAGATCGCCTGTGATAAATTCCATGGAAGTTCCTACAAAGTACTGTACAGAAAGGAAAGTTTCTTCAGAAACGAGGAGCCCTGTGCTGAGTCCTTTATCTTGCCCCGACTGTGTTCACTCTGCACTAGAAAGCAGCGGCATTGTGGTATTTTCTCTTATCCCCCCCGCCCCCCCCACCCCAACTGACCATTGCTGGTAAAATCGGATGTAAAGTGCCCGGAACACTAATGTATGGGAAACAGACATATTACCAAGTCCGAGTGAAATGAGGCAGCCACAGAGTAGTGGCAGGAATGTGCCATTTAAGTCTGTATTGAAAGCGCGCGCGCGCGTGTGTGTATGTGTGTGTGCGTGCGTGCGTGCGTCTGTGTGTGTCCAAGCAACTGAATTTCTTACTAGTCATTCTTCCCTACATACCTTCAATATTACAACTCAGTGTTTTTCATGTGAAATACTGAAATAGCTCTTGCAGGCTAATCTGCCTACATGATTTTCCAAGGACACATTATTTTTTTATGGAAAATCATAGTCCCATCCAAGAAAATGCAGATGAATCAAAGTAGTAGGTGATGGTTGTCAAACTAACAACTTCAAAGTCTTTGTCGCTCACTTTCTCTCTGTCTCTAACCATTCCTCTCTACTCGGTTCAGCCTCGAGGGCTCGAACTTTGAATCAATAGTAACTTTGTCTGACCAATGGCTGTGCTTCCACCGAGGCTACACGTACAGTAGTTTCCATAATAAACCCGGGTTTCACAGTGTGGTCTTAAGCAGTCAGGTTTAGTGTACGCACGTGAAAAGAAAAAAAATCATGGCAGTGAGGTTGCAAAAATAACTCCAGTTAAAATGCTTATAAACCCACCCGAAGGCTAGTGAAGTTGTTACTTGTTGCTTTGTGATATACAGTATCTGTCTACACCAATATAACAACCCTACCCTCCTGGGAGCCACTGATTCAGTGTATAAACAATCCTGATATTTAATAAACTTCCAGAAATAACTCGCTTTGAAACATGATTCTAAGCATGAAATTAGTTTGTTGTGTCAAATATGATATTAAACCACTTAGGTAAAATTTCTTCGCACAACAGACTTCTTAAATAGACAAATTATGATAAAACATTTTAAAAAGTAAACTTACCTCAACCTGCCAAAATACTAGTTTGGGCGAATCTTCCTTAGTGCTGTAGAAAATTGTTCCTTCGAGACCCTATATTCAAGACGGTGAATACATTTAAAAAAATAAAAGATTTAATATTTTTTAAAAAGTAAAATCTACTTCAACTGTCTCCTGTTTCTTTACAACTCACTGGCTACGGTTCTATAAACACCACCTGGCCAGTTTCACAAGCTTTAAAGTTTTGTGTGAGTGTGAGTGTGTGTGTGTGTGCGTGTGTGAGCCGAGTTAGGCGTTTAAAAGGCATCGTCGCCATTCAGGGGTATAAAAGTGTTGCCCTGATCTTTGGTGTGATGTTTTTTACATGCACCTCTCATTTCAGTTAACTTTTTAAAGATGAGAAAAGCTGGAAGCTTTCGTTTTCGAGAGACTTTTCTCGTTATTCATCTGTTTAGTCGCCTTAGCTGCACAAAAGCGTATCAGCTGCGTTATGAAAAATGGCCTAAGCCCAGAGAATGTCACAGTGGTCGACTTATTATTTTAGCCCTTCTTAAAAAAAAAAACTCAGGGAAAGTTTGCTTTTGATGAATTCAATAAAAGCGGCTCTGCAACGGAAGAGATTTTAAACGAAAATCATACAGCATGGGGGCAAAGCTTAAACCAGCCAGATGGCCAAAGGTAGACTGACTCTCCCTGTTCCCAGACCGAAAGATAGAGTTACACTAGTGGAGCTTCTTAGTTTTATTAATCCTAATCTGGCTTTATTTCCCCCCACTTTAGGCATTTTGCTTCTTAAAGAAATAATAAATGTTTAAGCTAACAAGTTGCCTTATTTTCTGCCAGATCCGATAGGGAATTTAGGACTTTGAAGAGGGTGGGGGGGCCGAGAAGCAAAAAACCAAAAACCAAAAAAAAAAGCCCCACACTTTTTTTCTTGGCAAGGTGCTGATTTGCATTTAACATCATCTTGTCTCTTCCTTCCAGAGAAAGAGTTTCCTTGATCCTGTATACAGGGAAAGTTAACAGAGCTGGAGTGGCTGGGTTCTCAGGATTTAACAATTTATTCTGCTGCAATTGTCCTAATGAAAAAGAGAGACTCTATGATAGGAAGTTACTTATTTCTTATTTAAAATAAACCTCAGCAAATACTAAAAATCAAATTCTGCCCTCGCATTCTCCCTGTGAAAGCTCATTGACCTCACTGGAACTGGAAGTCCATGACTGACTTCAAGAAAGTGACCCTGACTGCAAGTGACCCTTTGTACTTCCCTTACAACTGTACCGCCTGCTTTGGGAGAAGAAGGACGTTTTTGATGCCCTCGGGCCCCGGGAAATGTCTACACCCAGCGCTGGCTTTTGCAGAGCGAGGAGTAATTTACTAGCGAGTAAAGAGTGACCTCAGGTTGTTCCCAGTTCTTACTGTCCCGCGTAAAGACAAGGACAGCACCTCCTCGCCTCTTTGTATTTATTCATGTTATTGAAAACAATTGCCAAGGGTCACGATTAGGGAGAACGCCAGTCACTGCGACTGCAGAATGTGGGAGATCAGGCTAATGCCCTTGACCTTTGCCCCTCGCTCCCTTTGACTGAGTGGGTTTTGCGAGGCTCCGCTAACGTGGCACTATGTGACACTAGCCACTGGCAGGTCGAGCAGACCCGAAGACACGAAGCACTTCTCGCCCTGCGGTCTAGCGGTAGGCATTGATGGGTCAGGTCCGTGGCGAACTCAGTCTGTGATCAGTGGCCGGCTGCTCAGACGGTGCGGAGTGCGCCAGGCAGCCCTGCGGACCCACTGCACCGCAGGGAGCCTCGGGACCGCTCAGTGCAGGGCTTCACAAAGCCAGGCATCACCTGTTCCTCCACGAATGCAGCTTTTGCCCCCTCTCCACTACACCCTGTGACCCCTGTTCTGGGATATCAGAAGAAGCTGAGCCAGGTGAATGGCGCCTGCTGCCCAGCGATCAGTTCAGCCTTTCCCCGGACCAGAGAGGGGAACCGAGGGACTTCATTTCTGAACAACGCAGCCATCCACCTGTTAGTTCCACCTAAGACCTACGTCTTCCCGCACCCCCGGGGACTGAAGCATGTCTCTGGGCTTTTGTTGACTGCCTATTCTGTGGGGGGGGGGAGGTGTCAGTCTGTCTGGCTCGCCTGTGAAGGGCTGTGATGCACACTTAGCGCCCTGTGTTGCCAGGCTTGCCCTCTTCACCCAGCCCAGCACTGGACGTGCCCCTGAAGGAGGAAAGATCTGCTGAAGAGAAACTCCCCCAGGAAAGCGGGTCCCCTTGCTTGCTGGGGGGAGGTGGGGGAATGAAATCCAATCTTTAGCTAAGGTTGCAAACGATGGAACAGAAGGGAGTGTGCAAAGGCAGGGACCGCGCGCGGTGTCAGGATCCCTGGCGCAGTGTGCGCGCTCCGAGCAGGCTCACACGCGTGTCCCCGCGCCCGCGGGAGGCTGCGCTCCCGGCGGGGCCAATGCGCTCGTGCGCGGGGCTGGCTTCAGTCCCTGGCCGCGGTGCTCGTGATGATGATGATGGCGGTCAGGCTGGTGGTGATCGGGAGCAGGGGGCATATGTCCAGAATTAGTCCTGGTGGCGTTTCTGGGGACTGGGTTGGGGGTGGAGGGGAGTTTGCAGCTGAGAGGGAATAAAAACAGCGGGCGCTAGGCATTAGGTAGCAATGCAGTGCCCCCGCCCCGCCCATCCCCGCCGGCCAGTGAGACTGGGGAAACCGCTTGCCCAGGGGAATGCCAGCTGGCACGGGTACCCCCTTGCCCACGGAGGGCTGTTGCTGCAAAGCCCTGCCTTCGCCTGCTGCTCAGCAGTGTTCCGCCCTGAGCCGCGGGCTCCCCTGAGCGATTGTCTAGGGCCCTAGGGAAGAAACTTGGTCCCCCCTCTGGCAGCCTGGTGGCGCAAGTTTGGGGAGATCCGTTTCCGCGGGGGCTCAAGTTGCCTCTGCTCCGCGCCCAAGAGGCGCCTGGGACCGCGCGCGGAGCCGGGAGCGGGCGCGCAGGCAGCCCAGGTGCCCCTGCCCGCGGGGCGCGGCCGCGCCAGCCCGCACGTCCCGCAGACTGCCAGCCCCGAGTGAGACGCAGCACACGAGAGCCCGCCCGCGGCTCAGAGCTATGGGCATCGGGGAGGGGGCAGGTGAACCCTGCCCCCTCCACCTCGGCACACACATACACCTGCAATCACTCAGACACGGACCCGTATGTACAGGCGACTCTGTGGCGCCTGTTATAAAGGGTGGCAAGAAAGGAGACCTAAGTCCCTTCGCCCGGATCTATGTGCACTGCCCTGGTCAAGTCAGCAGAGAGCCCCGTGCAGCGCCCACCGCGGGTGGGGAGCGCTTGGAGAGCTGCGGAAAAGCGGGGTGTGGGAGCACAGGGCTCAGCCTGGATTTCAGCCTCAGGTTCTCGCTCTATCCCTACTCACCCAACTCACTCCCCTGATCAGACAGGACGGTTTTGGTTTGGTTTTGTTTTGGGGTTTTTTTTCCCCGAGCGTGGACTAAAAATTAAGGGATAATGTTGGTTTTGCCACCTTAAAGGTGTAAGTTCTCGGGGCTCCTCACAATCGCTACCTTATATTTAGCTTATTCGTTTTTCCTGATGTTGTAAAACCCAGTTGAAGAAATCACCTAGGTTTTCCCAACTCTGAAGGCAGGCAGCAAGCAGTATGCATCATTTCGAGGCTGCACATCACATGCTCTTTATATGACGATGATCGTTCTCATCTGCTTCCGGAGTTACAGCGGAGCATGGCTGCATCAGCTTTGCAAACTTGCCCTTTTTGGGGTGTGCTCCCTGATTGGGGGACACCAAGTCAAAGATACTGTGATGCAATACAGGCGTGTGTAAAATGTGGGTAAAACTTCCAGTCAGTTCCAATTTCTACTTCACTAATTTTGGCACGTTTCAGGAGCCATGGCGTGTCAGGCAACACTGTGTTTCCACACTAATTCCTTAGACTTTGGTCTCATCTTGACACGGAACCCAGTCCTCCAGGCAGGACCGAGACAAAACTCCCTCTGACATCAGTAAGTGTTCCTCAGCCGGGGCTCGAATAGGAAGTGGTCCATTGTCGGCATCCGATTGTACAAGAGTGCACACTGCCAGCTAAAGACGTATTGTGGAGAGGAAAAAAACCCAATCCAAACTACTTCCCAGTTGTGTGGAAAGCTCTGACTTGTCTGAGTGTTTACTCCTCATACTGCAAATGTCAGTAGAACGCAACTTTAGTGCTCTGCGGTTAATATTTTTTGCCCGAGGTCTATCACTAGCATTAATTGTCCCAATAAATTGAGATATAGTGTGCATAATGCAATGTAACAATATGGTTATATTCCACGTGTATGACTTAATTAAGCTATTTGCAGCCTGATGCTGCAAGTCAACGGGTGTGCAAGTGGATTAACAATGTACTGTTCTCGTATCCTCAGGATGGTGCATAATTACTTTACTGGCGGTACATATCAATTTTTGATGATTGCAGAACACATGCTCATTTTACCAACAAGCGCTTTAATAACTCTCCATTGTGTTTTAAAAAAGCGTTGTTTGGAAATATTTGGAAGTCTCTGCAAACAATTTTATAGGTTCTTAGCGTGTACTTTAACGGCTCCAGGTTTATACCTGATGTATATTTTATGCAGTGCAGAGGCTAACACCCGGTCCATACCCGAGTCTGCGGGGCTGGAGTTCCTGCGGCCCGCCCCTCCCCCCGAGCCGTCAAGTCTGCTTGAGGAAAAGGGACTTGATCCGCACGCTATTTTGACACGAAGTTTGCGCACGCATGAATCTGCGATTCACTTTCTGGCCCATAAAGAATTAATCATTGAAGCGGGGCGGGGTCTCCCCTTAATTTCAGTCCAGGCAGTGCCCTGGGAAGTGTCAGGGTCCATGAAGAAAGGCACCCTTGATATCCCTGGTGAGTGGAATTATGGAAGTGACATTGTCTCCCAACACATGCTCCTGAAATCTGCAACCTGAGTAATGCAATTAGAAAACTCGATTAGGAGGACTCTAGCAGGACCCTTGGAGGAGTTCAACGTCTTTGTTGAAAATAAGATGACTCCAGAACAATCGCTCGCACCATGCAGGCTCCTAGCGTTTGCCTCTGTTAGGTGTGATTTACTGTCTGCATCTTGAGGCAAAGGCAGAAGGGGATGATCATCTGACCTTTCTGCGAGGAACTTAATTTGTCAGCCATAATTTTATTGAAAAGGTATGTAGCCATCCATCAGAGTGAATTCACGTGCATTAAACGTTTACATATGGAAACTGGTTCAGGGCTACTGCTCGGACGCCTTCTCCGTAACACCAGCCGTTTAGAGGACCCAGATCCATTGAGTTAAAACAAATCATCAGTGTCTGACAATGGCACTGTTAACCCATGCTTTGCTGGCACTAGATTCTCTACCTTCTCATCAGGCCTTGCTTAGTACCGAGACATTATGAGACTGAAAATGGGCAACAAGGTTTCGAGAAGTTGAACTTATCTGCCTGGTTTGGACTTTACTGATAATGAAGTCCTTCAGGTTTCCTTGACTCAGAAGTTTATTTAATAACTCAAAACTGCACAGTGTTCACTGGCAGAGTCTGAACAAGTCAGAAAGTTCAATTTAGTAGACTGGACGGTTGTTATAAATCACCTTAAAAAACAGTAAAATCATGCACGAGAATAGCTACCCAGGTAAAATGTTTAAATACCCTATTAGAGTAAAGAATATGCACTAAATCAGTGAAATGCACGTTGCAGTCCCCTTCTCAACAGACCGCCGTGTTCACTCTGAAAGGCAGAGCCGAGGGTGTTGCTGTGTTTTGAAGGCTTCCTGGAAGAAGTCGATTTGTTCTTGTACCTGAAGCAGGTGATGCTGATGCAGAGACATCTGAATGACAGCAGGAGTGAAGGACAAATCTAATAAAGGCTAATAAACCGTGAGAGCCTAAATGTCATTAAACTTACAAAGATGAGACTCCAAATCACCAAAAAGGTAAATGCCTTCATTAGGCTGATCTCTGAAGACTGTCGAACATTTCATTAATTTATAATTTATGATTGTTTGACAAATATTGAAAAGTATGTAAATATGAGAGGGATAATGTCTTTTCTGCGGGAGATGAGGAAATGACCCAAACTGTACGTGCCTGCTAGATTACACACGAGGTTCCAGCTATCTGTTATCAAACTGTGCTTTCCCTTTATACAACATATTGTGCAACTGACAAGTGAAATAGTGCAGATAAACCAATGGTTTAAAACGTAATAAAGACAACAGCCATTTGCATTTTTTACATTTTATTACAAAGGTAATTTACTATGACACATTTCTGAATGTAATTTATGAAAACATTTTAAAGCAATTATATAATGTATACAGCACTTGGAGGCACAAAAAGTCAGATAAATAATAACATTATGGATCTTCAGAGACTTTCTATAGCATGCACAGGATTCTTCATTTCAAGAAAAATATTTCTTGCAGGAAGAAGGATCAGCAGTAAAATATAAAATCATAGAAATTAAATGCAGAATGATGTAATAAAGAGGAAATGGATAATACTTCGGACTGGAATGACAGCATTATGTATTCAAGGGGTAATTTCGTCTATTCCAGAGGACTGAAATAATCTAATAGCATTTTTTCCTGAATACTTTGGCAGGCTTTGTAAAAAGGAGAGGGTTTTTAACAGGTTTTAATATCTAATTTGTGGTCCAAAACCTAGTCTGCCTGACTGTAGTAGGAGTACTGCAGTGAATAAAGGAAACATGATTTGACCCAACTAATTCTTTTTAAGCCAAGGTAAATATTATTTGATTATTACTGAATTAATGAGGAAGGAGGGTGGATGGAGAAGAAAAGAGGTGCAGAGGGTTGGACTAAATGGCCTTCGAGATTCTTACAACCTTATGAATCTATATTATAGTCATTGTAGTGCCAGTATCGTTTTCCGTCATATGGACAGGGCCCTTGTATGTGAGTGGTGGAGATGGACAGCCCATGCCCCAATAGGACTTTTGGCTGAAATGGGAATGCAGGTTCTTTCCCCTTTTTTCTTTCCATTATCCAGCAATAATGTAGCAATATTTGTAAAAACTCCTTCACAGTGTGTATGCATTTTAGGGCTGACTCTTCCCCTTTGGAGTTAATGGGAATTATACCTTTGATTTTAAAGGGAACAGGATTGGGCCTTTAGCGAGAATCCAGTAGCATTCATTAGTAATGTATGCAATGGCCTGCTAAGTTCTCTCTGATATTTATGTAACCATTATCTTATAGCTTAGTAGACAACATCATTTTGCTCCTAACTATTAAGAACAACGGAAGAGACCCAGAAAATGAACTGTAAGAATGAAAGATTAATATGATCTTCTAACACATGGCTCCAGGTGCAAGGCTCGAACAATTTTTTTTTACTCTCATAGTAAAGATTTGCAAAGCTATAGCATGAAACTTGATGTCGTGTTTTCAAAGACATCCAATAAATAATAATTTATGAAGCAGAGTTTTGTCAAGGATCCTCGCATTCCACAGAAGGCGTTATGTGATTCTGTATTTACATAAAGAGTGCCCTTTGGACAAATGTGACTGTAACAGGCTTGTAAAATAAAAGAGAAATCTCATCTATTCCTCGGGTCTACCAGGAAGTCGCTTTATTCCAAATCTTGCAAATATTTCAGTAGTGTGTGTTAGAAGTTTCACTAAAAGACCCCCTAGCAGAGCTGGTTACCTACTGAGAGACTTACTGCCACAAACCCCTTTCACCAGACATATTAAATCTCTTCCCCTAAGAAAACATGCACTTGTCACAATTGAAATCCGATTTATGGGGTAGTACTATGTAACCGTTTAGGGAACCTTATATTTTACCTCTGAGTCCTTCTGCTTGTAGGTATCTAGCACGTCTTTCCCCCAGAGGCCTTATCAAAACCTAAATAACTGGAGTGATGTTGAAGTGTATAAGGGCTTTTTCCAAAGAGGCATGTCGCATGTTTGCACTACTCGGTTCCCACCTAGCTCAAGCCTTCCACGGAGAAAACCAGGGCCACTCTTAGGCCACTTTTGTGGATTGAGCTTCCTAAGCAAGAGCCAGCAGGTGATCTCATCCTTCCCTCGCCCTTGTGGCAACGTGAACCCTGCAGATGGCGGACACTGGAAGGAGCCCGATGCACAAGTCATAAGGCTCCTCTGACAACGTGGAGTCCTGGGCAAGAGATGAAAATAACATGCACTTACCAGCAACTACATTTAAGCAAACCCCAACCCCAGATAACTCTCTCTTGCAGCCCAAAGCTCAGACAGGCCAGGACCTAACAGTATTGAATGAGGAGGAGGGAGCAGGACAAGTGATGCTGCCATCGTCTTGGGAAATACTTCGTTGCATACTTTCAAGAAGTGCATTTATTTTAGACTACTTGATGAATACCATCCCACTGCCCCGAGCATATTCTAAAAGGAGATTTCGCATTGGGTTGATTAACATTTCGCGCTGATATTATATATTTTTAAATCACTGTACACGTATCATAGGGAAATAAATAAATAAATAAACATCCCGGGTCAGTTTCTAAGTCCTGGTGATCACTGCTTGGTTTTCGATCAAAGCCCAAAAGATCCTTTGCCGTGTCCGCCTCACTGGCATTGTCGTGTTACACGTCTCCCTTCAGATCACATGTAAAACATGTGTTATCAATATCAGATGGCTCTGAAAGGGCTCGCTTTAAATCGTGCGTGTTAACTCGCAGGTTAACAATTATCAATATAACTGAAAAGGGGCAGCAATATTCCCTTTGCTTGTTAGTCCTATGCAAGCAAGCTCATCGCTGCGCCTAAATCGATTGCTTCCTAAATTCACAAGATGGTAATAATGCAGGTAAATAAATAAATAAATAAAGGCTGCGGAGGCTGCTGAGGTATCAACTCCAGCAGGCGGACCAGTCGCTTAGTAATAAAAATGTACAGTGAAAGGGCTTCATTGTTTCCTGTGAAGCAATTCATAAGTGACCCGTTTATATCTGAATAGCCATGTTTTGATGACTTATAGTATATACAAAAACAAACTTTCCCGCGGTGTTTTTTTTCTTTTCCGTCATGCTTTTCTTTTCAAACAGCCAGATGATTTTAAAAAGAAAAACACCCAGAAATGATAAATCGCGTCGCATAGCTAATGGCTGGAGGGCGCGTTTACCAATTCATAATCATTTATTCTTGGTGATGTATGACCCTTACTCTTAAATCTCAAAAGCTTCTATTTGAAGGTGTAAATAGCCTTTTTTCCCCCTTGCAGTAAACCTTCCTGCATTAGCAGTGATTGATCTCCTGTACAATTCGTCCCAGAGTGCTATTTTAGAGGGGGAACACTGGCTTTTGGAGATTAACTGGGGAGTCTGTTACATATTAATGAACCTAGGAGATATACTAACGTTTTGGTAATTTAGTTATTTGTGTCTATAGCCTTCGCCGTTATTTTCCCTTAGACCCCCGCGGTTGTTATACATCGAATTAAAACGTGGTCCGTTAGCATCATTTTTTCAGTGGCAACTAAACGCCATTTAATGTGAAAAACAAATGTTGACTTGTCTGTTGAAGGAAGTGTGTTTCTTGGCAAGACATCAAAGTGTTTTAAACTGTATTAGAGGGGTTTGTTAGTTTTCTTACCCGGAGCCTACGGTAATGTAACAAAATAGCCTCTTGGCGTATGAGGAAGCCATCAGGAAAGGCAGGCTTTAGCTTTATGATGCTCTAGCTGCAAATATGTCCACATTTCAGTGGAGATCCTAGTAGCAGCTAAATGGCAACTGTATGCCAGGATTAAAAAGTTGATTAACGTTGTAATTAATAGTAATCGATAAATAACCTAGAAGTCTCCTTGAAATTCAGATGTAAGACATGAGAAGAGGGAAGCCCGGAGCTTTCAAGGTATACCCTTGCAGATAAGCTAGCTTTCTCAGACGCGCAGATTAGCCGCGTCTCTTTCCTATGGGGTGGGCGGCTGTAGTGTAGATCCGGAGCACACTGAACGTGCTAGGATTCAGCCTCAGCACACACAGGGCTTGTTTAATGTCACTTGCACGAAACTTAGGCTGCGCTTTGCTTTAGCACTCCCTAAAGCACAAAAAGTCGAAACAAATACTGTCATGTCCAGAATGAATTCAGCATCCCCTAGATCCCCCTCCCCCAAACACGGTAATAACCCAGGGGCAGGGCAATGCCCAATTCCACCGCTGGAAAGAAAATATGAGTGATAAAAGATTCGCCTTTCTGCAGAAACTAGAGGGGTCTGTTCTCCATTAACTTTGGCATCCTGCACAAAGTTGCAAATTCGAGTTAATTATCTCTGAAGGTCGTTAATACAGACAGCTCAGGTATTAATTAATTTATGCAAACACGCTCTAGAAACCAGGCTTCGCCATGATGTGACTTCTGAACTCAGGGAACCTGGAGATGGCAGCAGTGCCAGGTTAGGGCGCCGGGTGTGTGGAAAATGTCCACTACCGAACCTCCTCTGCTCCACTTCTTGCTGATGCATAAATATTTAAATACAGCTGCTCATCCTCCCAGTGAGAGCAGCGAGCAGATCCCAAAGTCAGCTGGAACTACTCTTAGTTTTAAAGGAAACAAACCTGTTTATCGCTGAGTATTGTGTCAAAAAGTTAAGCATTTGTTTAGAACAAACTCAAGAAGCAACAGTCTTTGCAAGAACTCCCCCCTCACCCTCACCTCCCATCCGAATAATAAAGTGATCCTGGCTACTTGGCCAGTTGGCTAGGAAAGAACTTTTGTTTTCTTGGGCGATTTATGTTCTTTATAAATATGTGGTTTGGAAAATAAAAAGAGACTTGAAAACGTTGTTACAATGAAAAAGGACAAATTAGAAGACATTTTCTGTGATCAAAGGAGGAAGAGAAAGCGAGTATGGGTATTCAAAAAGCTTGACTTATTCAGACAACTCCTTTGGAACACAAGGCCAACAAGCGTGTCTTACATTGAAAAGGCGCCTCTATTCAGAGTGCAGGTGCGAAGTGGTGTGGCACATTCTGCCACATTATGTCAAGGTTGTTGGAGATTAGTGTTCAGACTTAATAACTAAAGCGCTTGATTTACATTGGAAAAAAGCCTCCTCATCCGTGAAAGCAAAATAATTTAACGCGTGATCATTTCGAGTGCTGCTGATATCCTAATACTTGCATTGTTCTCTGCAAAGTGCTGGAGGAGTGCGGATTGATTCTTTTGGGAACCGATCATTTACAGCCACTGAACTCTGCACAGAACTGGAGGTCTGGAGGGGAGATGAAAGCGGGACACAAGATAAAAGTTTCACATTTGAATAAAGAAAACAATATAAATGTGGACCCCCCCACACCCTCCCCCGCCCTTTTCCTCCTCCCTATTTGTATACAGTGTTAAATGTCAGGAAGGTTGGGGCTGCAGAGGCTGTGGACTGAAGTGTAGACCATGAGTATTTGCTCCCTGGAAGAAAAGATTCCTGCCACTGGCAGAGGAGAAACTCCAACTTAATAATTATTCATATTTATGTAAATGTCATCAGTTAATGTAACTTTCCAGAAAAAGATAATCAGGCAGGAACAGGGCATAGGTATTACCTTAAGTGCATTGGCTGTGGTTGTTTCATTCATATGTTAATACACGTGATGCAGCAAAGTGTGTGCCAGGGAGACAGTGGGGGAGGAAAGGAAATTAAAAAAACAAAACAAAACAAAACCAGACACACAAAAGCTTTAAGTTTTTATTACGAGATCCAGCAGGATTGTACGTGTTGATGTCTTGAACAAAGAGGCAATATGGATTCCCTTGTTCGTGTCAGCCTGGCTGTTTTCATCTCATAAAGTTTTGTTTTTTCTTCTCCTCTTGTAGATATGAATTTTGTGCCCTAAACCTAATCTGACTTGTCCCCACTTGAATGTCTGTGTGTGACCTTCGGACATACAAATATGCTGCCTAGCGATTTCAGAGCGATCGGTATCTTTGTCCAGGATCCGTATCAATTATAATTGCAATACCCTCCTCCTCTTTTAATGTATGCATTTTATGGGCATTTCCATAAATTCTCTACGAGAATAAAGCCTATAATGGGAACAAGGTGAGAAAGCTGTTAACCATTGTTTCATCAAGAAAAGGTCGTAAGTCAGGCAATTGGTGTCTGACCTGTCAGGATAAGGTATAAAGGCTTTATTCATGCAGTCGCTCACGATTTTCTCAGCTCTCACAAAAGTGTTTTTATGATTCTGTTTTCTTACCTCGTTCCTTAATTAAAAAGCTGAATGATTAGAATAGCACCTGCATAATGTCTGGACGACTCCTGCATACTAATTCAAGAGTCTTTACATCTAGTAATTATAACATAAAATCAGAGATTGAATAAAACAGAAGGATTTTGCCCCTAAAGCCCTGCTAATCCCCTTTTAAAAGAGTCTGCTGAAATAATTCAGAACAGTTTCCGGAAGTTGGATTACCGATTCTTTTTTGACTATTTACAATGAAATGATATTTCACACTTAAAGGAGTCTCTGTATTTCTACAACAGTTTTTTTTCTCCCTTTTAAAAGAAGTTGGCCTGCTTCTGGACAATAAAAATCAACTGACTCCTAATTTCTTTCTTATCGATTTTTTTCTAGCAATTTCTAGGAGAGCTCCTCAACTTTATCAACTATATGCAAGGATGAACAGATCCTCAGGTGTAGAGAAAAAAAATAATTCCTCTAGGAAAGTCTACATTAATCATTTTAGTCAATGCTTTAATACCTCATCTTCTCCCATATAGCTATATGATATAACCTAATTTAAATTGAGCAGCCTCATTTGAAAAAAAAAGTTAACAAGGATCCGCATTTCGAAATAAAAGAGAACAAACCCGTCAGTTAGGGACTGGAGCTTTGAATCAGAGTTCTCATTGCTTTATGAATACGGTAGCAAAGTAGGTAGGAACCTATCATTCAACCCAATCCTGAAACTGTACAACTAGTCAGAAGTTGCAGAGTATTTTGGCTTTAACATGATTATTGAATGTGAGCACTGGCAGGTACACGCACTCTGAGCTGACGTTTGTCATTTTACTAAGGCTAGACTCATCTACTCTTGATTGAGATATCTAGAATGGCAGAACCAAGCGTAGGTGAAATTTTTTGGAGTGTAATCAGCATCCATTGTTACCCACTAATTATTGCATACACCGGAATTGCGGTGCAGACCTTGGGCTCAGCGCCTCTGTGTCTGTCTTATTTCAGAAACAGAAAGTCGCTTAAGGAAGGATCTCTGAAGAACTCAGTTCTTGTGTGTTGCCCGCTGATCACACTAGCAATAGGTTTGCTAAGCCTACAATTCACAATAAGAACTTCTGGAGCCAAAGGACAATGCGCATTCCTAACCTACAGATCCAAGACCTATTTTGATTTATTCCTGACATAATCTGGTTGTTCACATTTGCATGAAAATAACCTGGGTTTGATAGGGTGGTGGTTTAAAAAAAAAAAGCACGTCCAATATCCTTTAATATCCTTATTTACATTTACAACCGCTTCCACTTTACAGGGATAAATATCGCTGAAGAACGCAAACAAGGCAGGCGAGGTCCTCTCGGATGCCAATTTTACCTCGAAGTGTAGGAAAAGTTGAAAAAAAACCCGTCACACACTCAAACTGTAGAGGTTTCCAGAAGCTGTTGCCATAATGAGCAAACACCTGAGGTGGTGTTGGTTTTTTTCTGACTGGTTAACGTGTCTTTATTATTGTTCTTCCAGTTTATTTCAGCAGAACCTTGAAATCATTGCCCAGGAAAAACATAAGCCTACCAAAGTGTCATCGTACAGTGCAAACCTGGACTCTTAACACAAAACTGGGATTGCTTCTACGGGTACTTGAAATAGGTGTAGACTTTAAATATATGACATGGTATATAGGATAGGTGGCCTTTTCTCTTGTGCATTTACTTTAATGCCCTTCCTTTTATATCCTAGGAATACTATTCACCACACGACGCCCTAAAAAAGACAGAGGGAGTCAAGACGCCAACATATGGCCCAGGGCTTTAGTGGAGCTGTAGCCGCTTAACAAGTCACGTGGGGAACACGGAGACTCCGACTCCTCTCTGCACCCACATGGACTCGATTTCGAGCCATTTTCCTTCATCTTCTCACGACTGTTCCTGCTTTTGTCCCGATCAGCATTGCAGCACCAGATCGCCAAGGCAGTGGTCTTCTGGCCACGTGCTGGGCAGGACCTGGGCTGCACTGCCACACTTCTTAAAGTAGCGCTTGGGCATGATATGCAAGCACTCACTCACCCCCCACAACACGCGCGCGCGTGGGTATATGGGCGTCGTTAGTGAATTAGCTACTTTCATTTCAACAAAAAAAATCGGTCCAGATCTTCACGAGGAGGGTTGTAAACACACACGCACACACAGAGCTATCTTGGCTATGTTTCAGGCATTTCCTTCTCTACCAAGCTGCATACAATCTTGTAAGAGTGTTGCCTTTACAGTGCAGTCGCTATCCAAAGATATTATTATACCAGGAGCAGGGGGCAAGATTGACACATCTCTGCTGTGTTACTCACTCTTGACAGGCTGGCAGCATTCAAAACGTTGATAGGCAAGAGGCAAGCAGGAAGCCTTCACCTACAGCCTAAGCATCAGTGGCTCGCCGGACACGTAGGAGCTGAAGGTTAAGTAACGCGATGCAAAACGCTAAGAGCCATTATAGAGACACTTGAAAACAATCCTTCCTAATTGTAAGAAATGTTGGGTGCGCTGTCCCAAGGGGCCAGACCAGAGCGAGCGCTCCGCTCCGGCAGTAGGTGTGGAGAGCGCGGAGGGGTGAGGTGAAGTGCATTTAACAGAATCGCTTTCCTGTGTCTTCATCTCAGGGATCTCTCTGTGGAAACGGTGGTCTTGCTTTACTGATTCATATTTCTAATCTTCCTTTCCTTAACATACAAATGTTCTTTTGTTAAATGAATGGTCTTTAATTAATGCACTTGCACAATGCAGGGGCTTGCATGGGGATCCATGATAGGAAGCAACAGGGGATGAATCCCTCCAAAATGGTTTGTCAGCATTGAGAAAGAAAAGGCAATGTCTATAAAAGGACCACTAATAATGCCCACACGTCTCTCCCCATGCTGTCTAAGGGGACATTCCGTCCCTTGTTGACTACAGTCAAGTGTAATAACTACATGTCTTCGCTCAATCATTATAGCCCATAGAATTGTATACTTTAATTAGCATGTAGTGAGAGCTCTCTTTTTTCTTTATGTGCCAATTTTGCCGTCTTTTAAAATCAGTAAATTTCTTTCTCTCTCTCTTTCTTGCTCCCTCGCTCTCTCCCTCCATATTCCAAGGTATTCTTTACTGACAATATTCCTGCCAGAGGAAAAGCTAGCCGTCTGTTGTCTCTGCGTTAGGCAACTTCTTTCAAGTTTTGCTTAAAATATATATAAGCTAGTGCGCATGCGCACCACTCCAGAAACGGCCTGAAGCCGCTATGTGCATAAGACTGAAGCATCGTTCATAATTGGAAAAATAAGATTTAAAAAGGCAAGTTCTGGCGATCCTGAACATGCTCACGAGCTGTTCAACTCTGCAACCTACGGAATTCAAAATCTGGGAGATACATAGCGAAAATTAATGCTTACTTTCGGTTACTTTTATTGACAAACTAGTTTTGTCTTAACAAACAGTGTCTCAGACCCTGGTGAGGAAGCTCGCAAAAAGTGTGAGTGTAGCAATGGTTCTGTGTGTTGGGGGCACTTCCCTGAACAACAGCAGGAAAACTCAACAGCCCTAGCTCCCAGCCATTTGTCATTTTCAGGAATATCCTGGAAATCCAAAAGGAGGAATTTATTTGGAAGGAATCCGTTTGCAATGGCAAAGAAAACCAGCAGAGACAAAACAAAAGAAGGGGTTTAGACTGGGAAGAACAGAGCTGACACTACTTCCCGCTTTCTCACTCTACCCCTCAGCCAGTATTTAAAGGACAGTTCTTATAGCTAGCCTTGAAGTTTTGGGTATGGGGGAAGAATATTCTCTCGGAAGTCAGGGCAAACCTTTGTTTTCTAATATGATTTCCAAAACAAAAAAGAAATAATTGTCTAAAATAGTTTAGACCGAACGGCATTAGAAACCAACAGAGCTCTCCATTGCTGGGAGACTATGTCCAAATGATGTAGGGCTTTTTGAAACTATTATTTCACACCAAATGTATAATTAAAAGGCAGAAGGTTATCCAGGGTGTCCTTTAGAAGTGGCTCGGTGTAGCTGACATACGCACACGTGTTTAGAAATATGTTTATAAAACAAAACCCCACAAGGTTGGTACGTTTATAAATATTTATTGTAAAAATCCAATTATTAAAAATAAATACTTTTTTTTCAAACACACAAAGTAAAATCCCTTCATAACTGTGCGATGGAGAAAACCATGGATTAGAAGACGTCTGAAAAGAGATACAATATTCCAACATTTTAAACCCTTTTATCGAGTGACTTTTGAAGATGCATTTGTGTCTGGAATACTCACAATCATTGAGAACATTTTATTCTTCTAGAAATATGCCAAGAGACAGGATCTTGAATTAATAACCAAGCACCCAATTCCCTGCAGTTTGACTCTGTGTTTTCTCAGGCAAACTCCCATTTAAATCAATGGGCCCGAGAAGAAGAGCAGGCGTGGGCTTTCAAAGCCTTGTAGGGCAACTAAAATAAAAGTACACTGATGAGTTACAACTTCAGGGGATTCTTTTTACAAACATAGCATTTAATGATCTCAAATGTAAAACTCCTACATAAGCCTTCATTAGGGCACCGTTTAACTGCACACTGTAATGTTTATAAAATGAAGATACACAGAGATGCAATTTGACTATCTTCACACTCATTGACAATAAAACATGGAAACATATGGAAGCCATCTCCTTGAATGCGTAACAATTTCAGTACATTGCAGTATATACATGCTTAATAGGTATCCGAATGTTAAAATTATCAAAGCCTTTTCTCTGAAGTGTATCCATTATACAGGAAAGAAAACATGTGTTGGTTACAGACGGGTGCTAATGCAACCCTCCATTGCCGCTTTTTCACCAGGATTGGAGTCGGGGCAGCAAACGGGGAGGAGTAATTTATTGGACAGAAAAGTTCAGAAGATAAAATGCAGAAGTGGAGACTGTTTCAGCCCGTGGAGCAGAGAGGAGACCGGCTCCGTCGGCCCGCACGGGGCTCCACGAGGACACATGCACTGGCATATGGAGGCTACACGGAGCACTGGCTTTTTTGGCAGTTTCTGTCTCCTTCGAGCCCCTGAAGTTACCTTTTAAAAGTTTGGTTTTATCTCTTTAGAAACGGTCTCGAGCTAACGGGCAGGGTGAGTTTGACAGAGAGGAGAACAAATCGCTGACAAAGACCCTTTTACGTTTCATCAGCGTTGTTAGGACGACAAGCAGGAATTTCTCAGATAATAACTCCCACTTCAAAGATTTCTCAGCTCAATAGAAATTGGACCATCCTTTTTATTCAGCCACAAGGGCTGGCACTAAAGACGACTCAACTGTTTGAATTTTTTTCCCCGTGTTTATTTTTCCCCTATTCACTGGGGTACTTGGATAAAATAAACAACAAGACAATTACTGCAACGTGGACTTCTAACTTTCCTGGACCATCACCCAGCGCCCATGGCCTCGGCCAGCCGGGTGTCAAGTTCTTCCTCCCTCCAGGCGCTTACCACTTTCCAAACCTGCCCCTGTCGCGAGGGGAGGGGACTTTTGCCACCGATCTCTTCCCTTTTTGTTTTGAACGGTGCCTTAAGCTGACTCTTAAATGCCCCCAGTCCATTAGGCTGAGAAAGCCCCAGTGTCCCTTTAATTTCCTAACTTCTCGTGTGTGAGGGAGGGGGAAAAAAATCCTTCTTGGGCACTATCGATTCGGGGTGTCTCATCCTTCTGAGTCTGCTCCGGTTAGGAGGGAAGTTGGTGCTAACCTCGAGGATGGACGGGTCCGTAGCGAGAAGCCCCTCCTTTGGGGGAAGAATCGCAAGGCGAGAGTGCTAGAGCAAAGCCCACCTTAGGGTGAAGGCAAACAAAACCTTTGTGAAAGTGTAGGAGGGGGAGGATGTATATCTCTGACGAAGAGCAGATTGACTGTATTAAGCTAGCATGAAACCAAAGGTCAGTGCAAATGTATCTTAATAGACTGTCTCAAATGGAGTGTGCCTCCTTTGAAGGCCGCTTGCTATTGCCCTGCTCATTACCATAGCGATCCTAACGTGGCATGTTGATGCACCATAAAACTCACACTTTCAACCCCAAAATCAGACCCTTTGAACAACCCAAGCTTGATTAGACCTTTCTCCTTTTCTTTTCCCCCTTAAAAACCATTTCCTTGCCTTTAGAAACTCGCCATCAAATCCCAAACGCATTCTCTGATCACGGCAGAGAGCAGAAACAAAAGTGAGCTGACGCGCCGGTTCAGGCGGGCCTTTTCTTCCTGCCATTCTTATCCATTTTGATTATGATCTGGAACAAGTGCCTATTCGCGTGGGTTTTGTTTACCGGAAATTAAATGAAAATGATTTAGTTCGCGTCAAACAAAAATATATACTTGTATACACAAGAAAAAGGGCCTGTTAGACGTAAATATTATGTCCTTGATGAAAAGACTGGACGGGCTCCAGACTTCGCCTTTCACTATTTAAGTATGACTTGCCTATTGCCATAGAAATCCTAACTTACCATGAAGATTCACCGTTGCGAAGAAATACTTCTTTGTGCGAGCTTTCTTTGATGTCTAAGGCATAAGAATCAGGCTTTCAGCTGCGTCTGTCTAGATTACCTTGAGAGCACCGAGGTAGACATCTGTAACAAGCACATGAAAAATTAAAGGTGATTAGCTTGCACATCCAAACACTTCGGTAAATAAAGAAATAGAGAAATAAACAGATCTCTAGACAAGATGGAAACCCCCTCTCCCCTCGCTGATCGCTTCCCTACCTTTTAATTTCCACGGGATAAGTTTCATGGTTTGAACAGTCAGTGGGGAACAATCGTGCTATGTGCTGCTGCTATTTTTTTATGTGACTAGAACATGCATTAAGTAGACCTCGCCTTCTGGATGGGGCTGGGTCATCATTATTTGCGTTGCCAACTACACTAGCAAGAGGAGATTAAACAAAAGTTGCCCATCTTTTAATAGGACGACGTGAAACCACTAGGTAGTAGTTCTTTTGTCCCAAAAAAATGAATAACGGTGCGGCGGAAGGGAGGTGACTGGGCTGCTGTTCTTTCACAACTGTCCGGATAATTTTTACTGGGGTCATACGGCATTAACCCTGGTTACCTGACTGAACCGATCATTACTTAGGGTTTTTTGCACAGGATAGGAAAGAAACAGTCCTCGCAGGCACGCGGGCTGCATGGAGCCTGCCTGGGGAACCGCTCCCAGCGCAACTCGCTGCTTATTTGCCTTTCCTACGTGGTATTTTTAAACATCATTAAGTCATTAAAATTATACCAGTCGGGCATTTTCAGGTTTCCCAGCAGGGTTCGCCCCCCTCTCCTCCCCTCCCCGCCCACGATTATTTTTATTTTTTTTTCCTAGGAGTGAATCATGCCAGGTTGGGGACATGCAAGTTTTAGGATCTTAGCTACGAGGAACATTCTAAAGCCTGTTTGCTTTTGCTCTTACAAAATTTGTCTCATATATATATATATATATATATAATTTTTTTACAGGACAAACATTGTGCGCTTTAGACAAGACCAGCACCGAGTTTACATGATTCATTCAGAGAAATTGACAACTCACAAGTCCTTTCGGACAGTCCCAGCCCCTGTGGATTCAGCACAATGACGTCACCGATAACAGCGCTCCCCTCCCCCCACCCACGTACATGGTTTTTCTTCCTCCACCTCTAAGAAATCACAAGAACCCACAATTCAACAGGAATGACACTGGGGGGGGGAGGGGAGGGTTGAAATATGTTTATGTATTAAAAGTCATTACTAGTGTAAACTAAAATGGACAATAAATCATGAAGCAGCCCTTGGGCATTTTTTTTTATTAGTGATAACCTGGAGGGGAAAATATAGGTAGATACTGCACCAGGGAGAAGTAATGAGATTCTTTACAGAAACGTCCAGCGAACTGGTTAATTAATCAAAGAATTTAATTGATCCATCTTATACAATTCGGTAGCAAATAATAGTTGATATTTAGAGACAGAGAGATAGGAAGGAAGGAAGGAAGGAAGGAAGGAAGGAAGGAAGGAAAACCACAGGCACTCACAGCAAACCGTGGGCTAAGGAAACACTCTAGCACAAGGTACCAAGGAGAACAAAACCTGTCCAGCTAGAAATCCGCGTGGCAACACTTTGGTTCTTTGATACAAAAGACGGTTAAGATCGATGAGCTTGTAAACAGAGTCGCAGGAGACGGCCGGAGGTGTGTGGGCAATGCGGGGAGGATGCGGGAGCAACGAGGACCAACGGAAGTTGCCTTCACGTGTGCTGGGGACCGTGGACACAGTTCGGAACATGGAAGGGCTGAATCTATGTTACAAGGGGTCTTCTGGCCCGTGGCCGTGTGCCCGCGCGGAGCCTCTGTCCCCTGCTCCCCCCCTTAGCGAGGCTTCCCCTGGAGTGGCCTGGCCAGCCTCTGTGCACTGCTCCCGCCTGGCAAAGGGACCAGGGGCAGGCCAAGCAGGCGCGGGGAGATCCGGACAGCGGAGTGGGCGAAGCCCTTTCTCAGTGGTGTGTGCGCTTAGCAACTGGGCCTGGGCTCACAGTTCGTGCAAGAGGCCTCTCCCGGGCCCGGAGACGGAGAGTTACTGGGAGGAGTCGGGATGGCGCTGGCCCCCGCGCTCTGACACACGTACCATTCGCTCAGGTTCGCGGCGCTTTGCGAGGACGCCGCGGGCTCGGCGTGCGAACAGGAGGCGGGCGGCTCCCGGCCGGAGTCCGAGGAGGGAGACACGAGGGACGGGGTGGAGGACTCGTAGCCCGAGCTCGGCGGAGGGGACTTGCAGTGCACTTTCATGTGCTTCCTCAGGGAGCTGGGGTGCGTGTAGGACTTGTCACAGCCTCTCACTTTGCAGTTGTACGGTTTGTCGCTGGTGTGCACGTGAGAGTGCTTCTTCCTGTCACTGCTGTTGGCGAAGCGTCTGTCACAGCCCTCGAATTCACATTTGAATGGCTTTTCCCCTGGAAGAATGCAATTAACGAGGACAGACATTAGTAAACTGGGTGCGGGGGGAGGGGAGAGGGGGGTCCTCAGGGCTTTAAAACATGCAGTCCCTCCGCGTGCCCCCGGGACGGAGAGCTCTCCTCTGGCCCTTCCGCCGGGACCCCCCATTCCGCCGCAAACAGCAGGACAGGAGCACCCGCGCGGACCCGGCCTGCAGCCCGCCCCGGCTCGCACGGCGCCTGCACGTTGCGCTCGGGCCGGTGCCTTTGTTTTTTCCACGCGCCCCCGTCTCCCAGCAGCACGTCACAATGGGGCCCTTACGTGCACATTGGCTCGCCCCCCCCCGACACGCACAGCACCGGTCACGCGCGCCGTATCACGCACCTCCCCTCCTCGCACCGCACCGCACCAGGCACAATACACCCGCCACGCACCCTCTCCGCTGCTGCCTCCTGCACAATGGCTCACGCACAACCGCGCACAAACAATCACACGCGGTCACACGCACCGCGTTGTCGCCCCAGCGGCCCTATCTCCCTTATTGAACGCTAGTCATTTCCCCTTCCCCTAAATTGTTGCTTAAAGTGAGGTTTGTGCACAGGACAAAGAAGCCGGACAACTTAAAGCCCAAGTGCGCACTACAAGTGACCGGTGTGTGCTTTGTGTGGCAGGGGTCAGTGGCGCTCTGGCAGGAGTGGTCAACGATTTGTGCCTGGGAACGTTTATACATTAAATACATCTCTCACACTCCCAGAGGTGCGTCTTATTCATAACCTTGCTCAGTCACATCTGATACAGCGTATTCTTGTATTGATTACAATTGTATCTCAGACATACGACTGATTTTTCCCCCCACTTGCTGCAACCGCACGTTATCTCGAGATGTTTAAAGACCGGAGTCCTCTTAAAAGCACATTGATTGTGAGATGTTAAAGGATGCAGTCTCACTGAGAGAGTGACTAGGCCAATGCCTGCTGCTGCTGCTGCTGCTGCTGCTGCTGCTGCTGCTGTTGTTGTTAGGGTAAGAACCTTACACCATTTTAACATAACCAGTAATGAAGGAGATGTAAATCGGGTCTCGTTTCGGTGGTGATATGTGAGATCAAACATTGCAAAAATAAATCGCATTGCTTGAGTCGTGAGAGGGGACACCTACAATTCTCTACAAGAATGTACTGCGTAATACATAGGGTGCGCATTTCAAGACAATTGCAGTATTAAATGATATTCGGAGCTCTAACTGATCACATAAATCCGCAAAACACGCGTGCAAAGGAGCACGACCCTTCTGCTATCCGAGCTGCGGGAATATTATTTTTAAGATTCAGTAGTACATAGTATCAGTGTGCAAAGGCGACTGAACTTATTTGGATTTGATGTGCAAACAAAAGCCACTGTGTGCACCATAATGGCGCACTTGGTCAAAAGAATGTAGCATGTTTATATATGTTGATTTTTTTTTTCCTTTGCAGTTTGCAATTACTAATTTCGGAGCGAGGCAACCTTTATTATATTTATTTTGAATATAGAGCGGTCCTTTAATAAATTAATGCATGCTAAATATTTAATGCAAATGTACTTGAAAAAGGTGGGCGGGGAAAAAAAAGTCCTGGCTCCATATTTAAACTAAGTCCCTTTCAGTATAATAATCAATGACAGTCTCTCCCGCACTGTAGCGCTAACGTTTAAATAGAAAACAGGCAAATACCTGGCAAAATTCACACTCGTTCAAAAAAAAAAATCAGATCACTTACAAAACGGTGCAGCTCAGGTCCTGCAACAAAATAGCTTCGATAAATGTAGGTGTAGGAACCTAAGGATAGTTTCTAGATAGTCTAATGACAGTTTCACGTAAGGAAACAGTTTGACCTTCAGCATCTACGTTGAGACAACAAATCAAGGATATTAGTGTAGTACAAGCAAGCAGTAAGTTAGGAGACCCCTGGGAAAGCCATCCTCGTAAACCTGGGTTTGTGCAAAGCGAGTTGTATTCAGGTAAAAGGGACTGCGGCAGATCTCATTTCTCCGGAGCTAAGAAATGCACAAGTTCGCTGAACCCCTGTGATCCAGCGGGTGGAAAACCCCTCCGCTCAGTCCGCTATCAGCTCGGGTTGAAAACAGAAGGCACATTTTCTCAGCTGCCTGGCTCGCATTCTTTGAGCGCCTCGATAACTAGGAGCAAGCCGAGGAATGTGCAATGGTCCCTGGTAGAGAGCAGGGTTTCCTGCCTGCAAATATTTATCCTTTAAGAAAAAAGAGGATCTTTGGACTGTTCTTCCTTTGTAAGCCCAAATGTAAAAAGTTACCACGGCTCTGGAAAAGCGGAGAGTGGAAACCGCCATTTTAAAACCACACTTGTAGCTGTGCAAAACTGCTCAGTGAAATTCAACTTGGAGATTGTAGCCTAATCCCCCAACTCCGCGAGTGGATTAAGGTATTTACAAAATTCTCAGGGGGAGGAAGGGAGCATAACACTGTGAATGCTGGCTTTGGAAACTAGAAGCAGGAAGATATGTTGTAGTGCTGGGAAAAGCCCTTCCCATCCCAGACTTTTCACCATTGTTCCTGGCAAGCTTGAAGAAGAAAGTGAATCCCTGCCAGCCCTGCCTGTTCCGTATCTTTGTGAATTAATGACTATAATTTAATCTCGAAAATTCTAAAATCGCAAGAAATCCACTCTCTTCCCCCGTTTCCCAGCCTCAGAGAAACGAAAAGTCATTAATATTTGAGGAGGCAATTATTTTCCTGTTGAATCTAGAACTGTCTTCATGAATAATTTGTAGCAAGTTCTATTACGATTTCAGAAACATTTTGTTTTTGACAACTTATGGGTGTTTAATAGAAACGGTAGAACCGTAAAGGCCCTGCAGGAGTTTTCACAATGCAGCAATTAATCACTGGGAAAGTTAAAGTGAAAAGTACATACGTACGAAATGATGTTTAATAAACCCAAACCCACGATTCCTGTCATGCCCTGAACCTGCTTCTCTGATGTAGGTCAATTTCACCAAGAATTTAACCATTTTCTGCTTCACAGACTTCAAACAGTGAGGCCGTTAAAGAGCAGTAAAAGTTTGTTTACTTAAGAAAAACACTGTCATTAAGGGACAACTCTCCTGTTTAATGGGTCTACCTGTTCTGAGCCAGCCCGAAGATGCCTTAGACACCATAACTCTTCCGTGGGCTTTCTTGTTTTACTCCAAAAAAGAGGATCGAAGGCATATTGGTCTCATTAAGCCTCCGTGCATAGATGTATAAATAAGCTGTTCGCACAACCCTGCCAAATGCTACTTCGTAATCGGGATAAAGTGGCTCTGCTATATTTAGAATATATCGACACAAAATTAGCCCATGTCGCCTGCCTACTATACCACGGAGAGTTGCATCGTAAAATGTAGCTCCACTCGGGTCAAGGCGAAGACCGAGCATGGGGGAGGGGGAGTTTTATAAACTGGAGGGCGAAAAAAATCGCTTGGCTGTAAACAGATCCTACAATAGGATTATGTAGTTTCCCTAGCAGTGCATAAGGCTGTACAGGGGAGGGAGGGAAGGAGGGGGAGAGGGGTGGAAAACCCTATGCTGGAACAGATTTAATTTTCCAAAAAGGGCTTATTCCTTATCTTCTCCCTCAGAAAAAAAGCCAGCGCTCGAGACTACAAACACCGGCTGCTAAACTAATTAATACAACTTCACAGGCTGCTCCTGGAAGTGTGAAAACTTTCTACGTGCAATTTCATTAATTATAGATGCTTTTCTGGCCGGAAGAGTTCAAGCATAGCTTTGCAAAATCTTCCAGGGAGTTACTTTCCTTTCTGTTAACTAGAACTAACAGATGTTTCTGACACATGTCCCAATCTCACTTAACAGTTCTGCAAATGACATTTCAAAATGTGCAGGCCGAAACATTACCAGGTTTGGGGTTTCTTTTTCCTCCGTAGAATCAAAACCCCGTATTTGCAGCGGCACGAAGTGGTTAAGATGGTAATGCTCATTTAAAATGTCAGTGTAATTCAGATCAAACATTTGAAACTCCATCTGACCAAAACAGAACTGTTGAACGGAAAGGTCGCAGCTGTGTTATTCTCACAATGTTAGAGGCAGCAGCATATCGGCAACATCAGTCAAAACTGACTAGACAAGTTGTAACTTCCATTGTTCACTTTTAATTTGCCAGCTTGCATAACCATTGCATTCCCCCCCCCCTCCAACTACTTTTAAACTACCGGGGAAAAATTCCTCGCCTTAGTGTCTACAAAGAAACAGCCTCTAACTTACAATATTTACACAGACAGATATGCACACACGTTACAGAGGTCTGCATTAGCTTTTAAAACGTACATCCATTACTTTTGAGGTGCATTTTTTTTCAAATCGGGAAAAAAAGCAAACAAGGCTGAGAATGTATTTTAAAGAATAATTTGGCGTGCATTCACTAACAACGCGAGCAACACACTTCTTAAACAGGATGCTGAATAAAATAGAGAAAGTAAGGAGAGCTTTCCATACTGACCTGTGTGAGTTCTTTTGTGTATTTTGAGATTCTCTGATCTGGCAAACACTTTCCCACAGCCTGGGAACGGGCAAGGGAAGGGCTTTTCACCTGTGTGGACTCGGATGTGATTTACAAGTTTATATTTGGCCTTGAAAGGCTTCCCCTCTCGCGGACACTCTTCCCAGAAACAGATGTGATTGGACTGCTCGGGTCCTCCAACGTGCTCCACGGTGACATGAGTCACCAGCTCGTGCATCGTGCTGAAAGTTTTCGAGCATAATTTTTTGGGAGTCTGGTCCAACTCAATCCACTTACAGATGAGTTCCTGTTTGATGGGCTGCCTCATGTAACGGAAGAAGGCGCCGGGGCCGTGATGTGGAGCCAAATTCACGTTCAGATTCATGCCACCGTAGCTATGAAGCGAAGAAGCAGCAAAAGGATCTGTCCTGGAGGCTGGTACTTGAGTGAAATGTTCAGACCTGGCGTACATTTCTCCAGGTAACCCCAGTCTTATCTGTCCGTTTAGATGGCCACCTGGAGCTGCATGGGGAGGCTGCTCATGGAGTCCAGTGAACAGAGAATGATTCCCAGCTTCTGAGTGGTGGTGACCATGGTGTCCGGGGTAGCTACCTGTTGTTGAGACAAACAGTCCGTGGTGAGAACTTGTAGCAGTGTGCTGCTCAGTTAGCCCTGGCATGACTGGGGCTGTCAGATCTCTGCGTATAAAAAAGTCCCTACCTGCTGGAATAGCCTGGGCTGTGTGAGAAACTGGGTAAGGGACTGTTGTTGACTGCGCCGGGCCAAATGCTCCTGTTTGACAAGAGACCACCTCAGCTTGGCCTGCCAGAGGACGATGGTGGTGGTGGTGCTGGTGGTGGGGATGAGGATGAGGGGCAGGGCTGAGTTTAAGGGCCGCGGGGTGATGATGATGATGATGAGGTGGAGGATGATGGCGGTGGTGATGGTGCCCCATGTGTTCTGACCGGAATGGACTCGGCCCTAGGCGCGATTCCGCGGCGTACTCCCCAGGGTGCGTGGGAGCCATGGCGTGGGGATGCCCGGCGAAGCCCGGGAAGCCTGTCATGCTCTGAGGGGGGTGATGATGATGGTGGTGGTGGTGGTGGTGATGAGCCCCTGCCAAGTCTACTAATCTCAGCGCCGTGTTCCGTTTGGAGAGTGCAGCAGGGTCCATCACTGGGCTCCCCAAAGCATCCACGCTCATTAGCTTCTAATTCTAAAAAGTCACCTGACAGCGGGGAGGAGAGAGAGGGAGAGAGAAAGGGAGAGAGGGAGAGAGAGAGGCACAAACTTTTTTTCAAAGTTTTCCAAGTCTGGTTCCCGGTTGTGGGGCTGGGCGGGGGAGGGGGTTGCTTTGCTTGCTTGCTTTTTTGCTTTTGGGTTTTTTTTTTTTTTCTTTCTTCCTTTTTTTCTTGTACTTTCCCATTATTTATTTATTTTTCCTCCTCGCCCCCCCTCCCCCCCCAGATGCCTACGTGGAATCCCATAGGCTTGAGAAGCAGCAGCAGGACGCTGAGAGGCTACTGAATAGATTCATGGACACGGCTCCGGCCCGGAGAGCGAAACAATCACGGAGCCCTGCCATTGGCCGCCCCCCCGCCGGGGACCCCCCCCCTGAC
>NW_005842299.1:455224-457973 GCF_000455745.1 Alligator sinensis | reverse complement strand
TGCGTGGGGCCGGGGCGGGGCGGCGCGGGAGCGCGGGGCCCGGGCAGATCTGCGGCTTCCTGACACTTGTTGACAGCCCCGGTCTTTCTGCTGCAAAAGGAGCAGGCGAGCGGTAGCGCGGTGCCGCGGCCCGGGGCCAGGCGCTCTGGCGAGTGCAGTCCTTGCACACGCCCCTGGCTGGAGCCGAGCCCCGGCGGCAGGGCTGGGAGCAGGGCTCTCCTCCCCGCCTGCGAGAGAAACCGCTCGTCGCAGCCTGACTCTAGTGGTTAACCCAGAAGAGGGAGTCTCTCGCTTTCTTTCTCTCTCTCTCTCTCTCGTTCAGGATGGTGCAGCCTAACACCCTTGGGCTCCAGATACGCGCGAAAACACACATACAAACCCCTATATGTTTTACGCTTCTTAGCAGAGGAACAATACACTGGTTATGGGAATTTATGTGGGTAATGACGGACGCCTAGTGTACGCTGTCTGGCTTTGCGCGTTCAGGCCTTACAAGCCGAGTAAAGCCGAGAGATTCCGCACAGAAGAAAGCATCTGCTTACGTTTTGAGCTCTGGTTTTAAAAAACAAAAAGTGAAGGAAGACCCGCGTCGAGAAAGGATAACACAAGTGTAAACACCCGCCAACAGTGTTATAGCAAAATGCAAATCCGGTCACAAACATGATTCCATCCATCAGTAAACAGAGCTATTAAAGCAAAGCAACAATTATTTATATCATTGTCTATGGCGACTTTATCCTATTCATCCAGACGTGAAGTCAGAACCCCGAAATGCAATTTCCTGGGACTTTAAAAAGGTTTAGACGCATCATTTTGCATTTCCATTAAAGTTTAACAGTACCTGGCTAAAGCTACAATCGATCAATTTTATGTTAAGTAGTAAAACAAGAAGTCGTTTGGCATTTTAATACCTAAATCGAGTTATTCTCATAACCGAGGCTCCGAGCAAATGATGCGTGCTCGTAACTTTGAAGTGTACACTACATATATGGCACATTTTTATTACTCTTTTGCATAGCCAGGATTGGCTATAGTTGGGTGTTCTGGTTATATGGCTGGCTTGGCCTATTTGTTCCTTAATATAAAGCCAATATTTAGCTAGAGAATTTAGATCAGTTATTGTGTAAATCTTTCTGGGTGAAGATGATGAAAAGTGACAAATGATGCAATTAGTTTCCCTCCTTATATAACATGTTTAGGCCAGCATTTTAAACCCCACACCGGCCCTGGGCTTCGCCATATCTGAACTTCCCAGTCTATTCTCAGTCGCCACTGGCTGGGACATGCCCGAGTCCTGGCCACCTTGACCGGAGGGCACGAAAGAGACAGACGTTAGGAATTAGGAATTTGTTACTTACAAAGACACTGAGTGTGACTTCCCAATAAAGCTGTTTCCTCATCCCTCCTTAAAACACTTCATCTCTACATACTCGTTATCCATTAATCCTGACACTTCTCAGTCAAGGGAGAAAACATCTGGAACAGTTTATCAATTAGAAATGTTATCACCAGTTTGCCTAAGCTAATTTAAAATATTGTGATGGTTTCTTGTCAAACACTAATGGCTCTATTTGGCCCTTCCTTAAGGGACTTTCTCTCTCTCCTGCTCGCTTTGAAATAAATGAAAAAGTTGCCCTCGGTGTCTCTCATTATAGTAGGTGAAGTTGGCATTTTTCTCTCCTAGAATTTGTTGTGTACTTCGGAGGCGTCTCCGTGTGTGTGCAGGAGAGGGAGGGGGAGAAGAGCCGCGCGCATGACTTCAGGAAGGCGGAGAATTAGAAAAGAGGAGGGAGGACCTGGCCAAAACCAGCAAAGTTACACATTTCTTGTAGAATGTTTTGAAAACTTGCACGCCTGTTCATGAAGCCCTTTGACACTTGGAGCTTGTCTGACCAGCACTCCAATGATCACTTAGGTCCCATTAATCATGGCCTCAAGATGAGCCAACTTTTTGCCAGATAAAGCCTGGGCGAGTTCTTAAACGCCTCCCTTGTCAACAGCAGATACTGTAGGGCCCCTCTGCCCATGTATCTGTTTATAATGTAAACCACTTCTGCCATTGCAGGGGACTTCCTCTTCTGTCCCAGCGCTGGAGCTCATGGACTGCCTTTCAAGAGGGTCTGCCGGGATAAGCATGACCGCGGAACTCTGGGTTATGTGCTGCCCCAGAGAGATCACAAGATGTGGGGGGACCAGGGGCAGTGTTTTTGCTGGCTGGGGGCTGTTTATAGAAGGGGACTGGCACGTGAAGAGCCATACTGCTGCTTTCCTCCCATCTCCTTAGGGCCAAGGCCTCCGAGAGTGTGCAGGGAGAGCTGGGGCTTCGGAAGTGGCAAAAGCAGGAATCAGCCCTCGGAGGCTGAGTAGGGAGGTCCCCCTCTTCTTCCCAGGGGTCTAAGCCGACTCCCTCCTGGCTTGCAAGAATGCAATGGAAAATTAACGTCTGCAGATGAAGTGGTCGCAGAATCTTTTTGTAGTAAAACCAGAGACTCAACCTTCCCACTGGATTCTGATCAAAACACGAATAAGCTGATTTACCACGAGGCCAGAGGGGTAGGAGGCAGCGAACGCTTAACCTGCAGCAGAAGGAGATAGGGGCAGTTCTGCAGTCTTAAGACAAATAGGATCCCGAATAAAGACCCTGGTGCGCGGTTGGGGGTGCAGAAGCCACCCGGCTCCGAACCTCGAGTTCAGTACGTTGGGAGTCAGCTGTGGACAAGAGCTTTTTCTTTTAGACTTATGCTAACTG
>NW_005842299.1:438076-455193 GCF_000455745.1 Alligator sinensis | reverse complement strand
AGGGAAAAAAAGAATCCACGGGCAGAAGAATATATTTGCTAACCTATTACAAATACGTGCCCATAGGCCCCGCGCCTCACCATCTACAGGAAAAGCAGATGGAGTTAACATTTGTAACCACAAGCAGCCAAGGCATTTTAGCTTTCATAATCTCGTTTAGAATCAATGTAGCTTCAGTTTTCTATACAATCAGGGTAAGGGTGGGAGCTGAACTCCCCTCCCCCCGCAAAAAAACCTGATCTCATCCCACACATTAAACTAACCATGTCTACCTGCCGTGGCTATGCGGGATCTTAAATAAACTATCCGCTAGTTTGCAAAAAAACCCACGGATCTAAGCCACGATATTTCCACTACTTGCACAACAGATGTACATCACTCTATTTCAGTTTAATCTTAGTGTAAACGTACGCGAACAGCAAAGCATTAACTAGGAAATGTAACTGTATTCTCCATGCATAATAACCTCTCCCTCGTGTGTTTGCCAGCTTCACCACGTAAAATACTGGACATTGGGACTGTGATATCTAAATTAGGGCCGAATTCTCCTCATACATACACTACGTGCAACCGCGTGGAGTTTCCCTCGTCCTGTTTAGTGGGACTTGTCCGGCTGCATTTGGACGCAGACTCTGTCCTGTGGTTTTTTGTTAAGTCATCCACATTTCTCTAGACGATTCAATTCTCTATTCAGTAGCTAGGAACTTTTGAGTTGCCTCTATGAATTATACTGTGACAGAAATAAGAGTAGGGAACTAGGATGCTCATATAACAGATTTAAAAGATAACCTTTACATTTCAAATCTCAGGCTCGAGCAGGTCAATAAGGATTATTCGTGATCTTGAAAATCCTAACTGCAGTGTTTACTATGGAAATGGGAAGGTCAAGAATGCAAGCACAGTTTACAAAAAAAAGGCACCATAATCTATCCTTTAACCATCAACCTCGCTTTTGGCTACACATATAAGTAGGCTGAGCCTGAAGAGGAAGGAATCTGTTTGAAATAGCATTAAAACTAGCAACCGATTCAAATGGCATTGACCTGTAGCTATAATTGCAACAAAATAATATTTTGATGCACCGCCAGAATAAACACTGAGAACTGTTGCTTAGAGAGAAGTTTTAGGTATTTTTTCCTAGAAAAAAAAGGAAAGGTGGGGATTTAATCAAATTAGGTTCTTTCTCTGCTGCTATTTCATTTTGCCCCGTTAGTCAGATAAGTTTCCTTCGGGGTTCTAGAATAAAGGGAAAGTCAGAAGTCAAACCAGTAAGTGATGGCACTTTGTTTTCCCGCTCTTTAGGAACCAAGGGTACCCAAGATAAACCAAATCATATGCTTATTTTAAATAGAATATTCCATTCAAGACCTCAAGATTAAGGTATTCCTGTCAGATAAAATGTCAGTCACTAACTACTTAGACACCACATTGTGGAAGCTTGGTAGCCACCACATTGTGAAAGCCTGGTATCCCTGGTAAAGATGATACATATCATGTAAACCCCATCAACAAGATCAAAGTCTTCTTCTTTAATAGGATCCAATACATGTCAAACCTCATTCCAATCAAATCGTCCGTAAATGAATTCAAGATGAATATGTCATAGAATAATGTGACAGTGCAATCACATAGGGTCAGGGGTTGTTGTTTCAATGAGAGAGTCGTCAAATATTAATTCTAGAACCTCCAAATGAATAGGCATTGAGCGGGATTAAGCAGCTGCTGGTGGGGCGTTGTGTCACTGATTTGTGTTTATGCAAGTACGTTAACCACTAAGCTGAAAAAAATATTGTCTCCTTTGAACTTCAAGAAAGACATATTTTAACTTACTTGACTTTTCCAGGATGTTTCTGTAAAGTCGTTTTCTTTTCCTCATTACAAGGGAAGTCTTGGGTCTCATTTCTTGACTTTGTTCCTGTTTGGGGAGAGGGGTGGAAAGTTAAGAGTAAAACAATTTTCCTGAGTTATTAAATGATGAGAAGGGATATGATTCGAGAATCATGCAACGAGATATTAAAAAAGAAAAAAGAATGAACCCATCTCAAGCTTGTTGAACTCAATCTTTCTGTAACCTTTCCAAAACTGAAGAGAAAAATGGTGCTTCCCCCTCCCCGCCAAAAAGAAGCTTGCACGTATTTTATAGAGTAATGGAGTTTCCATGGTTGATTTGGGGGGGGTGGGGAATTATGAAAGGACATCTTTTCATCTCTGCTTTGATCTGGCATTCACCTTCTGGCAGTGTGTTGTAAGGCGAATTTCTACCAACTTGAATATATTGTTTACAAACCTCTCCGTCCTAAAATTAAATTTCGTACTGCTTGCAACACACCAACCTGAGATGCTGTCGCAGTTTTTAATCATATTTCATCAACATAGATTAACATTACAAAGCTGACACTCTTGGCTGTGGATATCAACTTGCTCTCTGTACCAGACACACCATTCTCCCTGATGAAGATAGTACTCTTTGGTGCCTTCGGATATATTCCTTTTAGCACTAGGAAACACGAGGTCTGCCTGCAGACTTGATTTTTATTGAAATATTTTAATCCGATTTTTCAAAAATTAAGCACCAGCTGATTTTTTTTTTATATACTAAAAAAGAGCGGAATCTGAGATCAATCTGTGTATATGGGATTTTTTCTTTTGTCCTCCAGGAATTTACAAATATAAATACCAGATTTGTTAATTGTGACCCCTCATAAAAATATAATGAATATATGCTCACATTCTCTTAAAATAATTTGACATGCACTTCAGCATTTTTACCACCATGACGGAAAATTTGTGCGAGAGTAGAGAAGTATGTATCTACTTACGAAACTTAATATAACACGTCTAAACTTTGACAAATGTTGATTATTTAGATAGATCAACAATATCTTCTTTACCTAGACTATTATTTTATATTTTTAATTTGTTAATTTTTAAGATTGTGGATGCCGTAATAGCTAGCGCTCGGGCATGCATAAAACGTCAAGTTTAACTTGTTGAAACCTGAAAAAAATCCCAGTGTCGTATTTAGAATTGTAAATGATCGTCAGGTGACAAAAGCGAAGGTGAAGGACTCTGTCTGGAAAGAAGTCTTGGGTATAGGGCACGGGTCAAATCTCTCATGCCTCTGTCACGTAAATAGTCCTCCTGCCTGAGGAAGGAAAGTTTCTGCTGGACAACACTAACCTTTCCAGAGCTCTCCATCCACATGGATCCTTCCTAAAGCTAGCAGGCAGCAACAGTGAAGACCCAGTGCTAATCTAACAGATGCTCAAGCGATGGCGAAATGTGAGCAACAATTTTTACTCTTGCGCGAACCTGTTCAGTACCTGGAAGACAACGGGTGAACGTGAAAGGTGCTTCTGTGTGTGGGTGGTGTTTGCCCCTAGAAAACTTTGACTTCTGCTGCAGGTCAAAGGTGCTGACCCTCCAGGTCCACACTCAACCCAGTGAGCGAGGAAGCGAATGTTGTTGGCACCACGACCCGGGCTGCTCGGGCTTGGGACGGCTGCAGCTGCCCCGGCGCGTCCCTGGGCCCCAGGTGAAAGGCGGGCTCCCCGCATGTGATCCCTGCCTTGTCTGTCCAGTCGCGGGTAGGACCAGCATCAAGGGTACTGCTCCCGAGCCCCGTTACTGCCCAGGTCAGCCCGTACTTTCCGCACCCCGTCAGGGAAGTGGGAGAAGGTTTATGGTTTGCCTTGAAGCTAGGCTCTATTTTTTCTTTAAATAAAGTTCACCTGTAAGGCTCAGGACAGCCACAAGCCCCGGCTGCTGCACTCTCCCCCAGGAGCCACAGGTTTGTTATTTCACGGGCATTCAAGCCTCGCTGTAAAGGGGGGAGATGGTCCACGCCGCTCTGGCTGCGCGGCGAGGGGGAGCTGGGGGCTGCTTGGTCTCCTTGCGCGTGTCCCCGGGATGCCCCGAAGCTCTTGCGTTCTCGCGGCTTCGCCTGCGGGCCTGTGCGGTGTCTGCCCCAGCCCCGGAGCATGTGCGGGACACACGCTACGCGCCGAAGCGCGGTGCTGGTGCAGGGCACGCCTGTCTGGGGGCGCTTGCACTTGGCGGCGGCTCGACTGCTGGAGCAGGGCAGTGGCTGAGCCCCCGGCCCTGGGGCCGCCGCCGGCCGAGCTAGCGAGCCCCCGGCTTGTCCGCTGCCGCGGTGCGGGGGGCAGTTAACCCGTGAAGCGCCTCTCGGGAAGGAAAGCAGCTTCGCGGGACGGATCCCCGAGACCAACCCCCCGGCGGCCCCGAGTGGCAGCGTGCTGCAGCCCCGGGCAGAGATGCTCTGCTCTGTGGGGAACCCCCCCGCCTCCCGCGGGCGCAGCGACGCGTGGCCCCGAGCCCCTGCCCTGGTGGCGCCCCTTGCCCGGGTCTTTACCCGCGCCTCGGGGGAGGGCTGGAGGGAGGGGGCAGCCCTGGGTGCTTGTGCCCCGGTCCCAGTGGGGCGGAGACACCCTGGGCCGTCCCAGTGGGGGCGGAGAAGCCGCTGCCCCCGGGGGTGCGCACAGCCCGTGCCCCTCCCTGCCCCCTCGGCAGACTGGGGGGATGTCGCTGCTCTGGCGGAGCGACGGCTGAGGAGCCCCTTTCCCTTGGCGCAGGGGAGCACAGCCCTGGGGCAGACGCGGCCCCTTCCCTCTGTGAGGGGAGGCAGGGGCGAGGGGCACAGGACCCCTCGAGGGGAAGCCGCCCTGCTCCACAGCCTCCTTGCCTACCCCAGCAGGTGGCCAGCCCTCTCCCAGCCAAGGTGCGCCAAGCCTTCCCCACGTGGGGGGCCGGGATGCCAAGCCACTTTCTCAGAGCGGGCATGGGCGCCCTGCCCCCTCGCCTTGGGCTGCCAGGCCCCCTTCCCTGTTAGCCAGGGGGTGCCAAGGACCCAGGCAGGCTGGGGGGGGAGCGGGTGCTAGGTCCCTCTCTGCCCGCCGGTGCCCCCCGCCCCCCGCACTCACTTACCCCACTCGACCTGTTGAAGCTGCTCCCTCAGTTCTGCCCATCATTTCTGAACTGACAAAAAAAGGAGGGGGTAGGAACAAAAACCCACCACCTCTCTGGCGGTTCCAGCGAGGCGGTCATCCTTCATTTCTTCTTTTCTGGCTTTCTGGAAGCAGTTGGGGAATGTATGATGAAGCAGAAATGAGCCGTCAGGATGATATTTTAATGGCTTATGTGTCACGTTGGTGCGTGTGGCTTTGAACTGGAGCAGCTTTCGTTCCCTGCAGAGCGCGCGCCGCAAATCCCACTTGATAACTTCTACAACCCACAACTTTTTTTTTTTCACATCCCCTGTTACTCTGTAGACTTAGACGCGCTGCCTAAAAATATCCTCTCGCCAGCCTTCCTCCTAGATTGCCCACGGGTTGCAGAGGAGTGGGTTCCCCCTGCATTTTGGAGGGATTGTAAGAGTGGACAATCGAGTTTATTGCACTCCCAGTGTCACTGCCTTGTAGGTTTCTCATTATTAGGGTGTGAGAACCTTGCACTTTACCCTGGTATTTTTAGCAGGAGGCATAAATAGTAATATAACATCCAGTAAAAGATAGGCAAGCACTCACTGACCTCCCCCCACACACACCCACACCCACCATGCATAGTTTATACCTGTTGCTCTAAGATATTGTAATTGTATTTTTTTCACGCTTGCTTCACAAAACAGGCTAAAAATGTAGCCCCAGCTACATTTATTCATAATGAGTAGGAGTAATCATTCGACAAGGCTGCACTGAAAATCATCTTCACCTATTAAAGAGATGCAAACTGCTCAGCTAGCTATATACAGCGATACATTTATTAATACATTTTGAAAGTTGTTATTTTGTAATCGCACTTTATCCCCTTTGAAAAAGGCAGTTCTATATCCCCTTTAAAAAAAAGGAAGTCCTGAAATGAGAAATATTCAGGCGATCCCATGTCCGATTCACTAGTACCTGAGATGGTGATTGTTTCCTCATGCCTTTCATTTGAAAGGATGAGCTAAAAGTTTCTTTCTTTAGGAAGAAGAGTTTGAAGGGATAAGATTTACTTGCGAATAAACCAAGTGGAGGGCTAAAAAAAGGGAAAATTGAAGGATTCCGACTCTTAGCTAGCTTTTTGTGTTTTCGTTAGCAGAAAATAATTAGACCTAATAAATATTCAGCCTACTGAGTAAATAAATAGCCTGCAGGATTTTTTTTTTTAATATTCTCAGTAAAAGGCAAATCTGGTATGTTTTTTTAAAAGCCGGAGCATCATTTAAAATAATGTGCAAATGTTACTTAGCTTAATTGATTGAGTCACAAAGATTTTCTTCTTTTAAGTGCTATACTTATACCTTTCAACAATCATTTTACTATATAGTCAATGGCTCTTTGTAGCAAGAACAAAAAGGAACTATCCGCAGTTTTTCAATAGACTTTGAGCTGGGGAAAGACAGGTTAATCGAGGGTTGCATCTAGAAAACAACCAAGTGTTGTATGTTTGCACTGAATCCAAATGTCTGCATTTTCCTAACTAAATCAAAGGGAGTGTTATTTCTTTTTCTGCTCACTCATCTGAAGGTAAGTAAATTTTCTCTGGCGATCAAAAGCTTGGTCAGCAACAAAGACACCGCCTGCTTTTTCCACCGTCCTGGTGTGGCAAGTTGAGGAATTTCAATAACTGTGACAAGGGTGACTGATTTGTGAACTAGAAAAGGTTTGAATGTCAGAAAATTTACATTGCTCCGATCTATCGAGGATTTTAAATAAATTTTACCCTCCCCCCACCACCACCACCAAAAAAAGAAAAAAAAGTAGAAAAAAGAAAGTACCCGGGAGTTTCATGCAGCAGAGAGGAAACAAAGTAGCTTTGAGAAATTTACAGTTTTTTTTTTTTTTACCTGAATGAAAGGGATCTCGTGGAAAAAAAGAAAAAAAAAAAAAAAAAAGCAGGGGTGAGGGGAAGGGAAAAAACAAACCACAATAACAAAAAGGGGGGAAACAACAACAACAGAAACTAGAAAGTTAAGAGCTCTCACCCACCTGCGTTTTGATGGGTGCAGAAAACAAGATTTATTTCAGAAAACTGATGGAGGGCTAGAGTCAGTTACCCCGAGAAATCACGCTTGTTGTTTAAAGATAAAATCAAACGCAATCGGCATATGCTCTGGAGAGCTGCAGTTTGAAACAAGGAGAAAACACAACTTCAAAAGAAGCCAGGCACAAAAGGGCTTCCCTTTTCACACCCTAAAAAGTTGCTCAGGGTGGTTAAAAATTCTTGATCTCCAGGCAATCATCATGACCATCATTAAGAGTATGATTGTGAAGAGAGGGGGGAAAAATAACAGTAATAATATGGATCAGGTTTTTGGAGCGCGCGCGCGTGCACACACAGAAAAAGACGCGTTTGAAATATTTTCGTGCAAAAAAAATTTGGCTTTATAAAAAAAAAAAGTTGCTACTCCTGGAAGCCCTGTTTGTCAAAAGGGATGTCAACGCGCTGCACAATACCTGGGATTGATGAGCCGGGCGGGCCAATCAGGAGCGAGAGGAGGCTTTGCGCGCCCTTAGTTGGCGAGGAAGGGGGGAGCCGCGAGGGAAGGGGGGAGCCGCCAGGCACCAATGATCTCCCACGTCCGCCTTGACGTCGCTCCTCCCCTTTCTCCCATTCATCAAGGGGGGGGACGGTGTCGTCTTTTCAATTCATTTATCTGCAGGAATGATTGCCGCTATCAGTCTCGCGTTCACCGCCCGGCTGAGGAGGTGAAAGTTTCTCCCCAGGAAGATAAACCGCAAAAGACAATATTGTGCATGATTTGCGCCTTTTTTTGCAAAGCGAAAAAAAAAAGGCCCCCCAAAAAAAAGAGGAGGAAAAAAAAAAAAAAAGCTCGGGGAGAGTGCGGGAAGGCGAGGAGCAGAGAAAAATCTCTCGGCCACTCCGCTGCCTTCCCAGAGCCCAAAGCGAACTGAAGGAAGTTTATTTTTGTTTTGTTTTGTTTTTTGTTTTTGCTGCGCGCCTTGATCTCTCTCCAGCATTGTTATCCGCGACCCGCTTCTTCCGAGCCCCCTACCCCCTCCCCGTGCAACCCCGGCAAAGCCAGAGCAGAGACAGTGATTTTTTTGGTGAATATTTTTTATTATTATTATTTGCAACTGCGAGGTCTTTCCCCCTCTCCTCCTTCTGCTTCTCCCCCCCACCCTTTTTTTTCCGGCGCGCCGATGCCGAGGGGGGTGTTTTTGATGTGGTCGCTTTGGTGGTGATTGTCGCTGACTTTCCAGAGAGGGTGTTTTTGCCGCCGCCGCTGCTGCTGGCTGCTGCTTCTCCTCCGTGTTGTGTGTTTTTGGTCGCTGCGCCGAGAGTGGGAAGATGCTTCTGGATGCTGGACCGCAGTATCCCGCCATAGGAGTCACTACCTTCGGATCGTCTCGCCACCACTCCACGGGCGATGTGACGGACAGAGAAGTGGGGCTGGGGATCAACCCCTTCGCCGATGGCATGGGCGCCTTTAAAATTAACCCCAGCACCCACGAGCTGGCCTCGGCCGGCCAGACCGCCTTCACCTCGCAGGCACCCGGCTACGCGGCGGCGGCGCTGGGGCACCACCACCACCCGACCCATGTCAGCTCCTACTCCAGCGCAGCCTTCAACTCCACCCGGGACTTTCTGTTCCGCAACCGGGGCTTCGGCGAGGCGGCCGCGGCCCGCGCCCAGCACAACGCCAGCGCCCAGCACAGCCTCTTCGCCTCCGCCGCCGGCAGCTTCGCCGGACCCCACGGCCACACCGATGCCGCGGGACACATCCTTTTCCCGGGGCTGCACGAGCAAGCCACGAGCCACGCTTCTCCCAACGTGGTGAACGGGCAGATGCGCCTGGGCTTCTCCGGAGACATGTACGGGAGACCCGATCAGTACGGCCAGGTCACGAGCCCCCGATCCGAGCACTATGCATCGACCCAGCTGCACGGCTATGGCCACATGAACATGAACATGGCAGCCCACCATGGGGCAGGGGCCTTCTTCCGCTACATGAGGCAGCCCATCAAACAGGAACTCATCTGTAAGTGGATTGAGCCCGAGCAATTGTCAAACCCCAAAAAGTCCTGCAACAAAACTTTCAGCACGATGCACGAGCTGGTGACTCATGTCACCGTGGAGCACGTTGGAGGACCCGAGCAGTCCAATCACATCTGTTTCTGGGAAGAGTGTCCGCGAGAGGGGAAGCCTTTCAAGGCCAAATATAAACTTGTAAATCACATCCGAGTCCACACAGGTGAAAAGCCCTTCCCTTGCCCGTTCCCAGGCTGTGGGAAAGTGTTTGCCAGATCAGAGAATCTCAAAATACACAAAAGAACTCACACAGGTACAGTACCCTTCTCTGTAGCTTTCTTTCTGCAGCTAGCAGAGCTGAGCTTTCCCCAAAGAGTCTTGGCTGGGAGTCAGGGGAAAAATGGGAGGGGAAAGCATTGGCAAGGGGCACTTGCTTTCTGCAAATGTGGATGGGAGCTGTGCGAGATGCCTTTGGAGCAGGGGGGGAAGGGAGTGGAAACAATTTCCAAAGCGTCTCGGAAGCAAAATAAAATGAAATAAAATAATTATTTCCCCCCCTAACGTTAATGAAAAGAGAGGGAGAACGACTGTCCTGGAGGAGGGGAGTGAAAGAAAAAAAAATAGCAGCATCCTGCCTGGGTAAATTTATAGGTTTTAATTAATCGGTCGTCGGCAGATTTTACTGTATCACAATGAGAAATTGGGCTAAATATCCAGGCAGCCAGTTCCTATCCCCTTTTGTAAATCCGGCGTTGGTTAATATTTAATTGCGAGGGGTAATTTGAAAAAATCCAAGCCGAAGATGTTCCTTTCTGATCGTAGCATTAAAATGAGCCCTGGAGATGGGCACAAACTTTTCCAAATCGCAGGATATATAAATCCATAGACTTCGCTGCCTGCTTTTGCTGCTCTCCGTATCTTGCCATTGCCAGGGAGCGGGCAGGGATTTCCTAGATTATTCCCAACGATGTCGGTAGCTTTGAAGGCATGAAGGGGAAAGCAGGTCCCGGCCAGAATAATTTTCAATATTGTATGAAAATATGTGGGCTGGGCAGGCTAAGTATCACGAGAATGAGTCAGAAAAGCGGAACCTAGACGCTGAGGCTTGTGTCTGAGCGCTGTAGCGCCTCGTGTATCGCTTGGAGCATTGTGATGAGCAGGACATGCCAGGGGCTGGGAAATTAAAATAAAGCTCTTCTTTTGGGGCGGGGGAGGGGGTCGTGGAAGGGACGGCTCTTTCCACCGTGCCCCGCACAGCGAGGGGAGGTGAAGCCCGGGCGTGGGTCCGGGTGCTGAGAACCAGCAGTCGCGAGTTGGGAAGTTGCAGGCGTCTCACGGCTCCGCGCCGCGGGGGCGATTTCCTGCCTCTTCCACCCGAACGGTGCAAATGCGGCTTTCTAATCAGCTCCCCCTTTTTTTCTGCACTAGGTGAAAAGCCATTTAAGTGTGAATTCGAGGGCTGTGACAGGCGCTTTGCAAATAGCAGCGACCGTAAAAAGCATATGCATGTGCACACTTCTGACAAACCATATCTTTGCAAAATGTGCGATAAATCCTACACGCACCCCAGCTCCCTCAGAAAACACATGAAGGTAATGGACTTGCATTCTTTTATGTGCTCTTCCCCAGCCTTTCTCTCTGACGCTTTCCTGGCGATTTACAACGCTGCTATTTAACTAGCTAAGGCTGGAAGACTTGCAAAAAAAAAAAAAAAAAAAGAAGTGCCCTGTGTTTGGCTCTCAGTCTGGCTGTGGCGGTGTAAGGCAGCGTTTGGGAGAAGTGCTCAGTGGCCAGAAAATTGGGAGAGACAAGGGCAATCTGGCCAGGGCTGGGTTTCTTCCAGAAAGGTTTAAACAAGCGCTGTTTATTTGGCTCAAGGGCAGGCGTGCTCCCGAGCGGAACGTGCGGGCTCACAATGGAGGAGCAGGCTCCGGGCTCTGGCCGCGGCGAGCTGGGCTCGGCGAGCGGGGCAACTCGGGGCTTCCAGCAGATCCGCTCCCTTTTGTGTGCCAGGCCCGGGTGCAGCTCACATGGGAGTGCCCTGCGGGAGCCTGGGAAGCAGGTTGTTTATGCAAACAGCTCGAGTCGCGCGTTTCTATGCGCCCAGCAACCTGCATTCCCAGCAATGCAATATTTCCCCAGACTTTGGCCCAGCAAAACGGTCTGTAACATTTCCGAGGCGAAGTTGGGAATTCAGCCTAGAGGTTCCCTGTGGGGGAGGAGGGGGGATGGGGGTGCCCGTAGGGTGGGGGTGGGGTGGGGGATTAGAAGTCTATATTCCTGTTTTCTATATCTGCCCCCCCCCTTTTCTACTCTGTTATCTATTTATGTCCGTATTTATTTTGCAGGTCCATGAGTCATCCTCCCAGGGGTCCCAGCCTTCTCCCGCCGCCAGTTCAGGCTACGAATCCTCGACCCCCCCAACAATCGTGTCTCCATCTACAGAAAACCAGACCACAAGCTCCTTATCCCCCTCTTCCTCAGCAGTCCATCACACGTCCAGCCACAGCACGCTTACATCAAATTTTAACGAATGGTACGTTTAAAACCCAATACAAACAAAAGAATTTTAAAATCCCACAAAAATAACAACCAACCAACCCTATTTAAAAGACTCCAAAATTAATGAACACTTTGAAATCAAAATTAATAATAAAAAAAAAAAGCTGCCAGTAGACCCAGGACTGACTCAAATGAAGAATCTTTTTTGTTTTGTTTTGTTGAGAGGCTTGGTAGGCAAGGGGTTAGTGCGATGCATGAGAGGACAAGGTTACCAGGCCAGATGCCAACTGTGTAGGGCTTTGCTGGAACCACTGATTAGAGGTCTCCAACTGCATGTCTCCTTGGGCAGCGGCCTTTTTTTCTGTAAATACAGAATTACTAGCTTAAAATGTACTGTTTGATTTTGTAAATAGTTATATCGCAAGTTGAATAAGGGGAATCTGTGGAATTGTGGTCTTTGCATTTATGTGGGGGGAGGGGAAGGGAGGGTGAGGTGCCGGGTGGGGGGAGGAGGGGGGAAGAGGGAGGCGGTAGAAATTCAACTATTTGTACTGAATGGCAAGAATGTTCTAGTAAATGTGTACCAAAATGTGAATTACTTTGTATTATTACAGTCTAAACGTCGATCTAACAGAATATTATTGGTATTAATGTGCTTTTTTTGTATAAAGTGCAAACATTTCGTCCCAAAGTCCAGTCTAAGTAGTGCAGTAAAATGTTGTTCCACGTCCTGTCAAGCAATTCGTATAGTGAAAGCCTGGATCTGCGTGTCAAACTGTTACATTTGTTTATGTAAAGTGATATTAAAAAAAGCTATAAACTATATCTGTCCGTTGCTTTTGGCAAATACCAGAACATAATGTATATAAATCCTAATTTCCATATTTATCCGCATGTAAAGGTCCGGTTATACATGTTACAGATATTCAATATTTATGGCTAGAAGAATTGGTATGTAAAATTTAGTTTACAGAACTGTTTGGTAACATTTCGTACCTTATTAAAGATTCTTAAATCCCATCCATTGTGGTAGGAAGTCTTATTCATTCAGCCAACCTGCTGCAACTTCAGCCAGCTTTAGAATATTAAAATAAAACTGTACCAGTTTTTCACTGCTTTCCATTATGTCATCACTAAAGCAGCGACGGTGATATAAATGTGATAAATGAACGGATCCCTGCTGGCATTAGTATAGTGTGTAATTAGTATTTATATCAAAATTTATGAAACAAATTTTCGGCCGCAGTATAATTTAAATGACCTTTGCAGACATAGAATAACAACCATAAAAATAACAGAAATAGATTGCATATGCTACATAAATATTAATGTGGGGGAACTGTGCTAGGGAGTGCCTCGTTCTCCACCAATGAATCTGCCTATACTATGTCCCTAAATTAAATTAATCCGGATAACACATATTAGGAGATTTAAAACAGAGGATATTTTAGTTGCTATTTTAATTTAAAGCATTTATGACCATAACTAATTCTCCTGCTGTAGATTCATGGCTTTCCAAGGGCCTTCCCCTCCCACCCCCCACCCCCTCCCCTTTCTCCCTGGAAGTACAGCACTAGGTTCATAAAGGCGGTTTTTTGCTGATATTCCTTAAAACGTGATGTTAATTTAAATCAATTACTTCGTATGCTGTGCTATTATTATTACTATAATTTTGCCAGTGTTAATAGCTTTCTAAAAAAAATAAATCTAGGGGCTAAGAATTATTTTATGTAATTTGATTATCTTTCTATCTCTTTTATTTATTTCTCATTTACTTAAGAAATTCGTTCCATTGGCTGGCGTTGATACAGTAAATTTGTAAATGCGAAGACAATATAAAAAATCTAAATTACTTGTGCTTAATGACTGTAGCAGAACGCCTTTTCTCTAAATCAGATTGTCTTTCTTGCAGTTTAGTTTGATAGATTTGCAGGCTGTACTGCTTCCACTAACTTAGCTACGGTTGTTGGAACTGTTGGGCTTTGTTCCTTGTTGTAGCTTGCATGATCGCCCCATTAAGCAGACAACATATCAACAGACAACACAAATCATGAGCTTGGCTAAAGCTGCGAGTGCTTGTGATATGTCATAGAGTGAATTGCACAAACTGACCTTCCAGTAGACCAAGATGACACTTTAACAGCTTCTTTAAAGAAATATTATGTGTACAGCAAGTCAATAGGCATATTAACTGCTAGAAGTGGAGGAGGAAGCTGAGCCTGTGCTCATATTAATGCGTTCACAATTTCAGTGGATCTGTAAACTATCCAGAGCATATCACCGAGAGATTTATTTATTTTTTTAAAATGCATTTTGTGCCTCCCTGAACCTTTTTATATTGCTGTCCCCGAGCTATCACAATAATAAGTCTTAATTGGTCAAACTGGAGGGAAAAATCTTCAGCTAGTTGTGCACACAATCCTGGCCTCTAAAGACCTCGCGAGAAATGCTATAGTTTAACTTTACTTTCTACAAAATGTTATTCTTATTATAAGCCTAATATCAGTTCTCAATGAAAAGAGCGCCACCTTGCAGGGTTTTGCGAGATTTAAAGAAGTTCAAGACCACTGGGACCTAACCAGGAATTGTTGCAACTTGCAGAAATGTATTTAATAAGACAAAAATAACCGAGCAAAATCGATGAGTAGGTCTAAAGTGTTGGTAACTCTGAATGGTCGGAGGGTAGGTGTCCCATCAGTTTAATCGGGAAGGTGTTTAAAAAATAACATAGAGGAAGGAAAATAGTGGGGGATGTAAATCGCCAGCAGTGTAAATTAAAAGAGGAGACATAGGTTGGGCTAAATAGTTGGAAGAAAACATTTGCAAGTTTCTCTGAGCTTATATTTTAGTCCCTAGTGGTCACTTAGCGCGCACCTATTACTTACATGGATCTGAACACATGGCTAACGATTATTCTTTTAGGTTTTTTCTCTGAGAATTGTTTCAGCATCCCAAACGGCTGAGATTTCATTTTTCTTGTTGTGTATTTGGATGGGTTCTCTGAACACGGTGACGGCCGTGAACTAATGAACGATCGCTTCAGCAGCGGTGGTCAGAATTAGGGAATATTGCTGGAAATAAATAAATTAATTAATAATAAATTAAATAAATAAATAATCGCCAATGCTGAATTCAAATCCACTTCCCAGTTGCTGTGTTCTCTTTGGTTGTCGAGACGAGAATAGTGTTTGGAAACCTCAGGGCACAGTGGTATTTTGCAGAGAAAGATTGTGATTATTCTATCGGATGTTTAACCTGGTTAGCTAATCACTGGAGCAACTTTACGGTAGAAATTAACAGTTTACGATGATCTCTTAACAACAAAGACTCGAGAAGAACAATATTAACGATAGAGGTTTCAAACTTACACGTAGCCTGTTATTTTGTCCCTACCTTTAACGTCTGCTTCTTGAAATGTATTTTTCATACTTTTCTTCATGGGCTATTAGGTTTCGAAATACATGAATGTTAGGAGCGAAATATATTGAGAGACTCTATTTAGCAGAAACGGAAGTGTGTGCTGAAAATGACTTGTTTCGTATCTAGTTGTGTATTTTGATTGAGCCAATATGCTGGGGCTTAAACCGCTGCTCTGTCGTTCTGCATCCGAGAAGTTATTGATAAGTTCCCTAGTGTCAATATGAAACCTGTGAAGATATCCAGCAAGACAGCAGGATTTGTCAAATGGTGCCTCGATGCGTGTGCACATACGCGCACACCCCGCCTGTGCCATTATGTTTGTGTGATGTGTGCTCGTGTGAGAGATTGTATGTGTGTGTGTGTGCGCGCGCGCACACCCTCTCACAGCATAGATACACATGTTTGTGTTATATGCGCGCACACACATCAACACAGAACAGCAATCGGTCGCTTCTGTCCTTTCAAGAATCGCCTTTCAAATCGCTTTAATCGCTTGTGAATGATCGTTTGCATTTTTTAAAAAAAGTCGAGACCATTCATGAGACAAGTTAGCCTGCAGAAAGCGAGGCACGTCCGAAATAAAGATATAAGCTTCGAATTGGCCTTGCCTACTTATCCTTTTTCTTGCTTTAACTGGAAGTAAAAATAACAGTCACACCACTGCTGGGCATGCCACTTGGATTTTATTTATTTATTTATTTTTGCTGAGATCTTGGTTACTTCGGTAAATTGTCACAACCGTGTAAGTTTTTGACACGTACGAAGCACTTGTTCATTTTTCAAGAGTCCCTTTTTAGCGGTTAATTCTGTGCAAATGATAGTAATGGGTATTATTTGTGTATACTAGAGTATAAAAAGCATACAGGCTGTCACTGTGATCAGTCGAAGTTCTCTTTCATCTGGGAAATAATTGCAAATAATTATTAAATATAAAACGTCCAAAAGGCAGAGTTGCAAAAATTTAAATCTATGGGTAACAAACTAATTTTTAGTAAGAAAAGTGCAGCTGATGTCTTTTGGTGTAAATGAATCGAAGTGTACTCCACTGATAGCTACCACGGTGTAAACTATTGGCGAAATGTATATATGTGTGCTCGTGTGTGTGTGCACAGAGCATAGACATACATAGATGTCTGTCTGTGTGTGTATGTGTGTGTGTGTGTGTGTGTGTGTGTGTATATATATATATATATATATATACATATATACACACACACCAATTTTATACCTGTACATCTGATACGATACTATACATGAATAACAGACACACGCATATGCTTATCCATATTCCACCTCTATACATATAGGCGTGGGTGTGTTTATGTGTGTGTGGAAGGCGCACACACACGTGGGGGTCGGGTACTTAACTTTCAGAATTGGTTATCGATCCTGCTGTATTAACCAATCGCAGACATTTAGCCAGGATGTTTAAACAGGAAAGTGCTACATTTTCATTAAAATACAAAAATACTCTTGTGACTCCATTATTGTTGAATGAATGGAGCAACGCATTAAAACGCCCGGAAACCGTTTCATGGGCAGCTCCATGCAAAACGCATACTCTGAGATGCTGAAATTAACAGAGATCTTCGAGTAGGCAAGACAAATTCTCATTTAGAAAAACGTGAGGAAATAAATATTTTTCGGTTCCATGATTCCAGGCAGCGATTCGATGCACAGATTTCTATCTGATCTCTATGTGATCTATTTTGTTTGTATACCTATATCCATACATAATTGTACATGCTACTAACATTGCTGGATTTACGGTGCAGATCTATCCTGTATATATTTTGTGTATATAAACGTAAGTGCTGGCGCGCACAGATGCATATATACACACATTATTGGAGATACAGAAAAGAGGACTATAATTGACATTTCCATTCGTGTTTTTATTTATTTTTTTTAATATTGAGTTGTGGCCTAAACTAAAATAGATCTACCTGGCTGTGTTTGTGTAGGAGTGTCTTTCCATAGACGCGATTAATACAGTAGATATGAGTATAAATTAATTATATTTACAAAGCTAATATTTATTTTAATGTATACAATGGGATTAGTAATTGGACGACTAATTCTAGACTAGAAATAGTGAAAAATTCTTCAAATTCGGTGAATGTTTTAAGTTATTCTATTTTATCCCAGGCATACTGTAACTACAGGGTGTGTTATATACAAAGCACAGCCCAAGTTTTTTATTT
>NW_005842299.1:436017-438045 GCF_000455745.1 Alligator sinensis | reverse complement strand
CTGCTGAACTCTCTAGGTCAGGTTTGGTTCATCTTCGATAACAAGAAACACGATCATGTGAAACCAGGGGGGCTATTTTTACCATGCAGCTGGAAGCTGTCATCAATTCGTAACATTTATTTCGGCTTCAGAATGATAGTATAAAATAGCATGAAGTTTCCAGATGACGCCCGTACTGTAGACAGGATTTTTCAAGTATAATAAATCAAATTAACTACCTTTTGGATACATGCGATCATACTGGCTCTCTATGAAACGGCTAATATTTTTTATAACTGTCCGTGTGTATATGTGTGAGTTTGTGTGTGTTTACATTTCAAAGACACACACGCACACAACACCCCCCCCAACGTTAGTTGTAGATCTCCAACCAGACCACATGATCAGCAATACACACCGACTCACAAACACGTGTACGTCTATGTGTGTTTGTGTATATTTTTCCCGGTGCAGTTTTAGTAGAACCTGAAAGTTCTGCATTAACGCAGGTTAAGACTTCGTAAACCCATTTATTTTGATCTTTCTCATTTGCAAAATCCTATTAGAAACACAGAAGGATGGAAAAAATGGGAGCAAAAACACATGTTTTTCAAGCTGCACAGACATGTGTTTTCTTTTCGATACTGCCTCTTTCAGGAAGAAGGAGTTGGGAATTTGGAGATAGGTGATGGGTGCTGCTTTACTAGGGATGATTCCTAGAAAATAAGAAACGACCATATTTTGAAGAGTCTGCATTTGCCTGCTGCATCAGGCTGCCAGTGTTTCTGAAAGAGTTTCTAATGCCACACATGAAACAGGCTGCTCTCTTTTTAAGTACACACACTGCTTTGGCTTTAGATGTAGCCTCCTGCGCCTGCGCACTTCCCGGGCTTGGGCACACTGGCTCCACGTGCTGTTGAATATTTATGACTCTCACCACCTCCTAACTGTCTAGAGAAGGTAACCACACAGAGCCTAAATCATCTGAAAACCGCTGGCTTTGCTCCCAAAATAGTTTGGTAGGAAATATGCACGTGTTTGTTTTCAGACATCGATGGTTTAAGTAAGATCATAATATAAGGCAAAGCAGGGTCATAAACCTTGACTACGAGACACCCGGATAAACAGACAATGTAGCAAGCTCAAGCGTTTTGCGCATCAACAGAGTTTCTAATAAGCAGCGTCTGGCTGGTGCTGCACGGGCTCTACATGCAGCCGAGCAATAATTTGATTAGTTTATATCAAGCGAGCCCTAGATTTGTCTACTTGTAATTGCTTAAGGAGATCTACGGCCGAGCGGAAAGGGCTTGGCTTTCCCCCGCTTTCTAATGTCACAGACCGGGTCTTATTTCACTGCAGGTCCCGAGTTCCAAGTCGCATTCACGTTCTTGCCCACTTGAAAGGAAGCCAGTATTTACCTACATGGATCTGTATCCCTTTGGAAACGGTTCATTGGCATTTGAGCTTTTGAAGGACTTCCCCTCTGCACGCCATGCATCTGTGTGTCCTCCCTCCCCTACCCACGGCGGGCTGCACTGATACAACCTATTTAATTTAACGGATACTTTAGCAAATCGCCAGATCCTTCAATACTAATAATTTTCAGATCAGGTGTCCGCTAGCCGCGTGGCTTTCCGTGGTGTTATGTGGCACAGGGGACCTGGAGGAGCCCCCGGGGAAGTGCAGTGTCTCGAGAAGGGAGCGGGGTTTGGGTGTGGATTCCTGCATTTGTTCCCTGAAGCCCGTCTCAGGCGTTGCCGGGCCCGGGCCAGAGCTGCCCACCTCGCCACGTGCGTGCCAGTCACCCACGCGGCCTGGGCATGGAGTCCATTTGCAGCTGCAAACCCGGCACCATTTGCAGCCTGCACCGCTCCTAGGCGCCCAGGGATTTTTTCAGCCTTTTGTACGAGAGCAGCATCACAGAGCAGGTTAGAGGAACGGGCCGGCCCAGCAGCACTAATGCGATTTCCCTGCACCCCGCGTGTGGCAGGACTGCTGCCTCCTAGGCCCGATCCCCCGCGCAGCCCCTCCAATGGCGCCTGCTACACC
>NW_005842299.1:379464-435376 GCF_000455745.1 Alligator sinensis | reverse complement strand
CCCCGGTAAGTGCCGCGTTCCTCCATCGCCGCCTCGGCCCGCTCGGCTCCCCGCGCCCGCCCGCGGCCCCCCGTCCAGCAGCGCCGTCGGGGCCGCGCTCGTGGCCTCCCTCGAAGACTGCGGAGCAGCCCCCTGTCCATCCCGGCTCGGAGCCCGGGCTCGGCACTGACATGACACAGCAGCCCGTAGTGAAGCACCCAGAGCAGGCAGCTGCCGCCAGGGCTTTTCTCCACGTTCAATGATGCTTTCATGCCGCCCCCCTCCCGTGTTGCAGACACCCCGATGCCACTCCGAGGTCTGCCGGCACCTGAGCGCTCAGCACCAGGGTGGTTTCCGAAACCGCCTGCCCTCTGGGAACCAGCCCGAGCAGGCAGCGCCCGTGCCGGGGGCAGCCCCGGGTGCCCCCACGTCCCGATTCCGGGGGCGGGTCTCGGGTTGCCACCGTTTAGCAGGAGGCTGCTTGGAAGTTGTGGGGGGTGTTAAATGATACCCTGTGAGCGAGCAGAGCACAGGGAGCCCCAGGGTCCAGATCCCAGTGCAATCAGAGAGCAGTTGTCCCTGGAGGCTGGGAAGTTGAACCAAGTTGAGGGCAGAGGAGCAGCAGGAAGGGGCGGGCGAGGGGAGGAGGGAGCGGATCCCTTGCCCTTCAGGCCCTGGAGTGAGTGGTTCAGCACCCGGGAGTTCATGGCGTTTGTCGATTCTCGGAGCTGGCACCTTGGCACTTGGGGCTGGTTATAAATAAGCCCAATCCTCGCGTCCTAATGAATACAGTTCTTCGAAACCCCAGCGCCGAGCAAGCGTGAAACCAGCGTCCCAGCTCTGCTAACAAGTGTTGCTATTTCACTCTCTAGTAAAGCTGGGAGGTGTTGCGCATCGTGCACAACAACTACAAAGCTGCAAAGTCTTAAAAGAGATCAAAAGCTAGCGTTACACTTGATTTTTTTTTCTTCTTTAAATCCAAATGGAATTCGCTCGCGGTGTAGGCTGAGCTCAGCCTGGGAGGGTTGGGCTCGTGCCTTCTTGCGCGGGAAAGCCAGTTGTGAGTGATCTTATCTTGGTGTGGCTGGTTCTTATTTTGACATTTCCATAGCTGCAAAACATGCAGGGTTCTTAAATAGTTGAGCCCTACCTAAAAAAAGGAATGGCATCATCTGGAGAAAATAATCAAACGCTACTCAGGACATACACTGCGCTTGGGATATTGGAGGTGGGAGGGTGAGGTCAATCTGCGCATCCCTAAATATTTACTAGAGAGACATACATCCATGCCTGTGTGTCTACGCAGCTATCCATGGCAGTGCTATTTAGAGAGTTTTATTGCAATTCCTTGAGGTGATGCAGTAATCTGAGTGCCCAACTGTCTGGGGGATGAAGCATACATTACATAGAGGCTAGCTCCAGTCCTAGGGGAAAGGCAACGATCGCCCCCACCGTACTCTAGGAGCTTGTCAAAATTTGTCTTGTTAAGTTGTGCAGGACTTACAGCTCAGGTGCCAGGCACGGGCAACTTTGGAGCTGGTCTGTCGTCTTGAATTTGTTGTCAAAAGGAAGGGAAAGCAGGCGTTCAGTTTTTAATAAATCATGTATCTGATAAAACTAGTCCCAGCTTATCCAGTGCAGAGCAAGAGGCTGCTGTTTTCAAGAGAACGGTGCCTGATATATTAAGTACACAGCTTCCAGTGTCAGGCATTATTTTGACTAGCTAAACGTTAGCAGAAATGTCCTTTCCTGCAGCGTGGAGGAAGGGGCAGGAACAAGGGCCCCGTCAGCACTCCTTACTCAGGTGAAACTTCCATCAAAAGCAAGGTTGGCTCTCAAGGCGAGAGCAGGGTCGCTGTTTCTAATCAGCCATCTCTGATAATAAATTATGGGCTGGATTCTGTTTCTACTGAACCTAATAAGAGTCTTGCCACTGAGCTGAGAGGCAATAGAATTTGACTCTTTATTTATTTGCCCAATTTCATTGCTTAGTGAAATTTGCTCTATTATTATACCTTTGTCAGGAAATGATTCCTCCGGAATTAATAATATTATCAATGAAAAACGGGTATGTTAGCAAAATATATGCACACCCACACACCCCTTCCCTCATTTACATGTATTTCAGAAGCCAGATTCCAGCTATACATTTCACTGAATCATCTGACCTTTAATGTGCTGTAGGTGGCTGTTCCCCCAAGCTGGTTATCATTTGAATAAAACCAGTAGAAGGGCAAAAATATGCCTTTCTACAGTCCCCCCCCTTCCTCAGTTGCTCAATCCTGGGCTGTGTCCTCAGAAACTTCCTTATCTGTAAGGAAGATATGGTGCAGGAACTCTGGGAATGGTTCATTTTCTTCTTCATGTTTGTGCAGAGGTTTTCAGGTATTCCACTCTACACAGAAGGACAGATGAGTGATGCTTCAGATGTTTAACAGTAATTCAGAAAATATATAAAGTATAATGGTATAAGGCTCTAAATGCTGTATAAGGCCCAACTTTCCTTCAGTATAAAGTCCAACATCTTCTACAGCTAATTTCAAGTAATTTTTGCTAATAATCACTGTCTGGATGGAATGAGGGTGGTGACTCTCACAGGGACTTTTAAATTGATCACACAAGACACACACTTGAATTGGAAATACTATTCTAAAAGAAGTAGTTAGAATATTTCCTAGATATTTTGTATTGCTTATTCTTAACAAAAAGGCTCTTGCTTAGAATATTAAGGTTGTTTGACACTTGAATGACTTGCATTTATTTCACTCTTTTACTAAACTGTATGAGGAAGGAAAACCATACCAAAACTATAAATGAGAAAATATTGTGCAGTTTTATATTGCTAAGAGAACAAGAATATTTTCATTTATTATCTAAAGGAAGTGGAATTTAATAAATGTCTTAAAACCAAACATAGACTGCATAATATATCGTATGTTGTATTGTATGCATATATATAGTTCATTGTATATAAATACATTTCTACCAAGTCTGTGTTTCCAATCCAGACATGTTGTAGGCTTAATTGTTATACCAATCGTTTGTAAATACCCTATAATGTATTATCAACATCATTTAACTTAAAATGTTTCTTTGTATCAACATAACTTTTATTTAACATAACGAATTTTCCGTACTTGTCTTGAATTTACAGTTTGTGGTAAACTATTCAGAAGACTGAAGCCTTTAGGCTTCTTATTACAGGCATCTCAGATTCCGCGTGTGGAGTCAGAATGCAAACAATTACATGCATAATTCTAGAGCCTTAGTTTAAATCAAAAGCATAGTCTTTTTTGTGAGTGAGTGAACGATAGTTGCAATGCTTACTTACAACTTACAGCGCCTTTACTGACAGCCACATTATAAAATCAGTGTGGTTCTTGTTATTTATTTTTTATTCACAATAGTTTGCTTACAAGACTTTTACTAAATTGAACATTGTTGGTACCATAGTTCAGCACCTGTCTAATTTCTTTTCTTGTATGCTTTAGTTTAGTTTTTTTGGGGGGAGGGGCAAAACCCCCCACATTTCTGACTTTGATTATTTTCTTAGTGTAATACTTCTGGTAATTACTCAGTATATTCAGGCTTTGTATGAAATGGTTTGTATATTCTCACATAATTATTTTTCTCAGATACCATATTATTGACTATCCCTACTAGCCACTATGGAAAAAGATATGCAGGGGATGTAACTACATTTACTATGAAATGAATGAGTTCTGAAATAAGGACTTAATCCAACACACTTTGAAATCAATGGGAGGCTCCTGCTGATTTCAGTGAGAGTTGGATCAGGCCCTCAATTAATAGTAAACTGCAGACCAATATGAATGATTTTACAGGTGGAGCATTTTTGTCTGTTTTGCTTTAGTTTTTAGTTATGGAAAATGATTTGCATGTTAATTCAAATAAATTAGTTTCTTGGAATAAATTAAAGATTAATGATTAATTTCAGGGCAAATATGTATCTTTAGTTTAAAAAAGTGCCTTTGAATATATATTCAATAAACATGGCAAATAACTATCAGAGCTTCTCTAGTCCTTTCCACTGATGCCCCTTGCAGCCAAATGACTAAAAGTTAGAAACTCACCAGATTACTACAGCTGCTTTCATATGTCAAGGATTAGCAGATACAAGCAAAATATTCTTATACCTGTCTTTTCTTAATATATCCTGATAACTCCCTATCAACGTTGGGATTTGATGGTGAGACTGGTGCTTTGTAAAATGAAAATTAACATGCAGTAAACACTTGTACAGCAATTTGGATATTTCTCTTGATGTGTGCTAGCTATGGGCCGGATCCTGTTCCCACTGGAGGAAGAACAATGTTTTAATGAAAGCAAAATCAGACCGTTTGACTGTAATAAATCTGCCATAAAGTAGAGCTGTTTTTGATCTTTCTGGTTTTATCAGAAGAGCTTCCCTATCCATTGAGGTTTACCCTAAATGTAATTTTTAATTTTCAAACAGAAAGATATTGAGGGCATTTGGCCTTCTCATTCTTTACAAATGCGGTTTCAGCAAAGGTTCCAGAACTCAGTACCACAAATAAGCAGTATTAAATATACTACTATTAAATATACTACTGTATATTTAAGAATGCCACTAATACATTTAATTTAAAAATGATAATATCATAGTATTGTCCAGTGTTTTCAGTCTGGACAAAGTCCCATTCTTACTCTGGCCTGACTCCCATTGGCATCAATACCTTGCTCTTCAGAAAGCATGGACCCACATTTTAGAATGACACCAGTTGTAAGGAGAACATGTTTCACTGTCTGTGCAGTATTTGGATTCTGTGTTCCAGTAACTGTCATAAACATCCATGCTTTTTGTATTCCTGGGAATACATTACAAAACGTCAAGATACATAAATCTATTGAAAGGCTGGAAAGAATTCACTTCTGATATGAAAGCTATTCAACTGCAATTGGACTAGTTACAAAAATAACTTTTAAATACAGTCTCTATAGACAAACTCCTAAAGTCCTTAATCCCTCCTCAGCTCTTTCTGGTTTTGATCACATTTTACTGATGTAAGAACAATGCAAAGATTTCATAACTTAGACCTGTATATATTTTTCTGCAATTCTAGTAAAGAAATAAAATTCCCCCTTTACCCTCCCTCCCCAAAAAACAATGAGACTATTTCAAGTTCCACTTGCTAAGTGTGCTAAATGCATAAAGTGTTTTGAGTAAATGCCATGCAGCTGTTTGGGAGCTTGCAATTACTGTGGTATTGTGTCTGCCTGCGATTTGTGAACCGCTATAAATCCTGGAAGTGGACACTGCTATTCCTGACACATCATGCTGGATTTTATATAAATCTATAGGTTTTGTTCCAAGCAGACAAAAATAATGAAACATTATAAATATTAGTGGTATTGCTTCAATCTATGGTGCTGTAAATCTCTAGAGATTTACAAAAAGGCAAAGACAACATGAATGCAATTACATGTGATACTATTTTATGGTCTAATTCTATAAAGCAGTGTCTCAGCACTGCCTTGGCAATAATTTTAGACAACTTTTCCAACATTCCATAGAGCCTTTTAATACATTAATTATTTGTTTGGTCAAAGTAAATTTGCACGCATGCAGAATTAAACAAAAGGCCCGATGCTGCTTCAAGGGGAGTTTTGCCTGAGGATAGGCCCATTTATGTTATGGCTCTGACTGAAATCTTCAGATTCAAGGTGGATGTGAACAGTTCTGTGTAACACACTCCACAGTGCCTAGGCATTACAGCTCACATTGGCATTATAAACCTTTCTACTGACTTTTGTGGGAGTTGGAGCAACACCCTGGTCTATAAATTTAAGGGCTGATGACAAAAAATCATTTCCTTCTCGGTACCTTTCCTCAACAGGTGATGTAAAGGTGAACTTCAAATTCTTTCGCTTTTGTCAGGTTAAGATCAAACTTTGCTGAGGTTCTAACTTGTTATTTGCAGGTGTATGCTTATATCATGTTAATTAAAGACCAAGAGGAAAAACCTATCTTTCACATATCAGAGGATTTGGAGTTAGCAGCTGTTATGATCTAGTTTCTATTTTTAAGTATTTTTTTAAAAACATATTCATTACTGGATTAAAATATATATAATTTATACTTAATATTTTTTCAAAAGTGTCACTGTCTTTTAGTCGGATCTTTAGAGACCCCCTTCCTTTGACTCAAAAAGAGCTAACATCTATTTCTAGTGGTATCATTGATAACATCATTATATCCATTCCAGATTACTTTGTCTGTAGTCCTGACCAAGTCTTTAAAAAATGAATACCAAAATGTAGGCTGTTATATCTGTATTTAGGTGGTTAAATATCCTGAGTTTAGCACTCTCCTTTTCTCACGGACTTTAATAAGAGTTGCTAAAATATAAAATAGGTACTAAAAAATCATGAAAGATTTTGGCCCAATTTTTATTTATACTAACCCCTGGCATCTTAAAGGCCATTTTACATTCTGGGGTTCCTTTGGACTGTCAGAAATGGTAAAAAGGTCTTAATATCTATGAGACTTAGGCCTGCTTTTCCTTAATTCTTTTAAAGGGGTATTTTGTTGCTTGTGGAACATGTCCTTTTTTCAGACCTGTGCACTAAAGCCCACTATGATTTTGCTAATGACTGGGATGCCTAGTACAGATTACCACATTTTGCAAATTAGTGAGTAATCAAACAAACACGATAAAAAATCAGGGATTTCACATATCAAAATGTGCCTTGCTCATTTATTTTTAAGACCATATGTCACTTTTAAGTATTTGTGTTAATAACTCATGGTTAATAATTCACAGCATATGTGCTGGAGAATATTATTTTTTAAAAGGAATTCAGTGTTAGTAATGTCATACTCCATTGTGGGAGCCCCCAGTGTATTAAAAATCCTTTGTAGGAAAAGGGGTGAGGGTTGTTTTCATTTGTTCTTTTGGGGATGGCCAGTGAGGTTTGTGGGTCATAAGATTTATTTTGTAGTATATGCTGTATGGACTGATCCAAGCCCCAACAAAGACACTGAGTCTTTCATTTGATTTTGTATCAGTGAAAGCCCTATCACCAGGGGTGGTTCCAGAGAGGAAACCCCTTCTCAGACTGTGCCATGGGAGCAGCAGCTGGGGACATTTTAGTTCCTGAAGCTGATAAGTATCACCCCTCTTTTTCCCTCCATGCTCAATGGCATGTCCTGTCTCCTTTCATGCCCCTGTCTACTGCTGCCACTGTCCCCAGCTGCCCTGGGGATAGGAGGACAGAATTTCAGAGCCATTCCTACCCTACTCCAGCAGGGCCATGTGGGGAGCTGGGCTTGGTTGAGGACAGTGGTAACAGATGGATTCCTTATCCCTGCCAGATACTCCATATGTTCCCCACCAGCCCAAGAGCAGGCTAAGGAAGGGAGGACTTGGCTGTCACTGCTGCTGCTGCTGCTGTTCATGGCTGAGCCCAGCTCCTGTGCAGTCCATCTGGAGAAGTACAGAAGCTCCCCCTGCCTTCAGGGCAGATGGAGATAGTGGGGACAGTGGCAGTGGTAGGTGGAAGAGGGGACAAATGGGATGGGAGAGGAAGGGATGTGCCACTGAGCATGAAGGGAAAGGGAAGGGGTTCTGAGAGTCACTGGGCACATCTACATGTGCAAATGCTGCTGCGTGGCTTTACTCCGGAGTAAACCCTCCCTTGGCAGGCATCTACACATGCACCCATTTGGGAGCAGATTTGCTGCTCCTGGCAGCAGTCCGCTCCCACCCCCTCCAGCCCTGCACCAGCCCCCTGCAGCAGGCAGGGGGAGCTCTAGGCTTCCCCTGGGTACTAGCCCAAGGGTTGGCAGGGAGCATGGGGCCAGGAGACAGCTGTCTCCTGGTGGGGGCTGGGAGACTGCTCCCCATCCCCAGGAGCTGCCTGCTGTCGGGGTGGGCTCCTGTGGCACAGCCTGAGTGGGGACAATGCCCCCCTACCCCAGCAGCAGGAGTTCCAAGTCTCAGCTCCCCAATCGGGGGCAGGGGGCCTGGAGAGAACTGCAGGGGGGAGGGGCGGGTCCCAATCCCCTACCCCCATCTACCAATGGGACAGCTAGCAGGGAGCCCCCTCACTGTTAGCTGCCCCACTGGTGGATCGGGGCAAGGGGCTGGGACCTGCCCCTCCCCTGCAGCTCTTTCCAAGCCCTGTGCCTCAATTGCCTGATTAGGGCATGAGGCTGGGAAAAAGCTGCAGGGTTGGGACCTTCCCCTAACTAGGACACTTCCTGGCCAGCCTGAGGCTTCACAAGGAAGTCTGCACATGCAGCCCAGAGCTGGCTGGGGACTGCCAGAAATAGTATAGTTCCTGGCCAGCTCCAGGCTGCTCATGCAGACCTCCCTGCTCAGCCCAGGGCTGGCCAGGAATAGTCCCAGTTAGGGGCAGGTCTCAGCCAGCTCCAGGCTGGGTGAGGAACTCTGTGCAGTGAGCTCTCTGCCCCTACTCTGTGATTGTGGATCAGGGGCTGGGAGCTCCCTGCTGCTGGTACAGCGGGACATTGTCCCTGCCTAGGGCTCCCACGGCATAGCCCACCCCAGCAGCAGGCAGCTCCTGGGGGCAGGGAGCAATCTCCTGCCCCCTGCTGCCCAGCTGACTGGGAGCAAATTTGGTCCTGGTCAGCTGTTGACACATACCTTACTCTGCGGTAATTACTAGGCTGTTAATTTTCTACTTGCATTTGAAGGTAGGAAATTAATTGCTGAGTACAGCAAATTACTGTGCAGTAAGGCTGTGCACATGTAGATGCAGATTAGGCAGACACTTACTATGCAATAATTTGCTCTACTGCTCAGTAAAGCATCTCTTGTAGAAATGGACAGTGGGGAGGAATTCTTACCTGATTCAGGAACTTAAAAAAAGTCCCCAGCTGCTTCTCCTATAGTGTGGTCCACTCACCCTGGTGGGAGAATGTGCAGTGGGGACAGCCACCCCTGCAGCACCAGTCATTTCTCCTGCATTCCTCTTTACATAACCTTGGATCTACCCATGGTCATCACTCTTGTATTTCATTGAGCATTGGCATGTACTCCGTGTTCATTTAGAAAGAAGGGTAGTTTGACCCAAATGCTCAGGTCACTGGTTTTTCTGTTAGTCAGAGTGCCAACCATCTCTGAGCTGGATTTGGTCTTGTGTCATGGATCAGAGCAGATTCTCAGTAGAGGTGTGCGAAACAGGCCCTATTCAATTTGGATTTGTATTTGGCCCAAATCAGGGACAGTGATTTGATTCGTTGATTCAGATCACTGTCCCTGATTTGATTGAGCTGAATCCAAATCTGAAGATTTGATGCTGATTCAGAGAAACAGTGATTTGGATATAGACACAACATTAAATGTTTTTTCTACATACCTTGAGGTACCAGACATAGCTCGTGAACACTGTGATGCTGGGGTAGATGGAGCATCCCACGGGAGCATGCGGGGCCCCCAGCGTGCTTGGCGGTAAACCCAGAAGTGGACCGGAAGTACTTCCAGTCTACTTCTGGGTCTGCCAGGGAGTGCATTGGGGACCCTCTCTGCACCCTCTTGGCTCAGCAGTTGGCCATGGGGGGATCCCCAGACCCAGGAGGCACCTTTCACTGAGCCAGAGAGGCTCCCAGGCAGACCTGGAAGTGGACTGGAAGTGCTTCAGGTCCACTTCTGGGTCTGCTGCTGAGCATGCTGGGGAGTCCCCAGCGCTCCTGTGGGACGTTCCATTTGCCCCAGCATTGCAGGGGTGATGAGCCGCCTGGTACCTAGAGGTTTGTAAAAAAAACATTTAAAGCTGTGTCTATGTCCGAACCACCAAATCTTTCTAAATCTATCCGCATCCATTTGAAGGGTTCCAATTCAATTTGGAGAAATTAAAGGGTCCTCTGATTCCGTTCATATTTGGAGATTCAGCCACTGAATCAGGCCGAATCTCTGCTGAATTGAACCAGGGACTGAAGCTTTGCAGAGCCCTAATTTTCAGCCTTTGCCTCTCCTCCAAGAGTTACAATATGTATCTTGCAGACTGGAGTTTAGCTTTAAATTCACTGTAAATATATACATATGGAAAAAATAAGAGTGAGAACAGCATACTGGTGTTATATATAGATATAGATATATATCTATATAAAACACACAGACTGAATATAAATATATAAATATAAAAATATGTATATTTAGTCTGTGTGTGTGTATATATGTCTATATACAACAGTGATATGTCATTCGCACTCTTGTTTCTTTCCATCTTGTCCATCTATTAGTCAAGTGGTCTCCAACCTTTTTATGGTGAAGATCACTTTTTGTAAGTAAAGGATTACCCCTGGCCCTGCCCTGTCCCCCCAGGGCACTAGCTCCACCCCTGGCCCGCCCTTGCTTTGGGGACAAGCCACCTGGGCTCTGACTCCACTCACTCTGCCTGTCCCGGTGACAGGGGCGGTGGCTCAGCCAAGCCACGTGTGTTCTGGCATTTCTGATCGTGGAGCCTCTGACAGACTGAGATGGACTGTAAGAGGCACCATGATCAAGATCGACTGGTTGATGACCATTGTATTATTCTATACACTGATTGTCCATGGACTTCCTTTTTTTAAAGCTATTCCTTATTCATCTATGAGTCAAGTTTCATCTCTGAATGGATTGTAAAGAATTTTATATGATGGTGCGCCAAAGTTTTGAATGATAACAGTGACCGGCCCTTAACCATAAGTGGTTTGTTGATACCACCATAGTATATGTGCCATTTAGCTATTCTGGAGTTTGAGAAATGTGTAACAGATGAATGCAGTACTAATGAATATGTATTATGTTGCTGTGGGACTTTAGGTTTAACCATGTTTGCATCAGTTACGGAAAACTGTCATTAAAAATTACCAGTCTGTCATACCTACACATCTGTTAGGGTACTTAGAAGAACTTGTTGGAAAAAAAATTGTTTGGCTTTGGAAGATGTTCATTTCATTATTTTGTGATATAATGGAGAGAGTTGGTGATCTTGTAGTCAATGCACAAGACTAGAAGTTAGAAGATCTAGATTTTATTTATATTCTGTTATAGGTGTCCTGCTTAATCTTCAGCAAGTATGTTAGAGCCTTGCTTTGCAAGATATGCTGATCACCCTCAATTGTGATCTGAAGGTACTCTACCCCCTGGAGGTCTGGGTCCCTATTTTTTCTGTTTTTGACTTTCCTTATGGGGATAATGGGCATAACATTACCCTACTTTTGAAAAGGCATTTTGACAAGAATTGAGTTACTGTTTACAAAGCCCATTGACGTTCTTAGTTTAGCTGCACAAAAAGTACAATTGAGTACTATTGTACTATAAAATTAAGATGACCTTCATAATATTCTTTTATTTTACTTCATAGTGTAAGGCCACAGTACACAGTTATTTTTCCAAGTGCTGTCCTTTGAAATAGTAGTAAACCCAGAGGTTTTCCTTTTTCATTGGACTGATTTTGATAGTATGGTATACACTGGAAACTTGTGATAATGCATTATAATTAAAGTAATTATGGGTCTCCTAAAGGCATAGTGGCCACAATTATATATGGGAAAATGAGGTTTAGAAATGGACTTTGAATTTTTGACTGTGAGGTTGTTGGAGACTGAAGTTGTCTCAGTGTGATGCTAATGTTAGAATGAGAAGAGAGGGGCAGCTCATCCTTTCTTGGTTTATTGATTGAACCTAATTTACATGGAAGCCACTCAATGGACCTGTACAATGTAGAAGATAGAAAAAGGAAAGGTAATTGTGGGACAGATGGATTTAAGTTCTGGTTGTTTGTCTTAAGCATTACAATTAAAAGGGACAGAAATATCTTTAAACATTTTTAAAGGATGGGACAAGTTGGGTGAGTTGACTCAAATTAACTTTACAATATCCCTAAGGGTTATTATTACATGCACAAGTGACTGGTACCTCCTGAATCTGGGGGGGCACCCACAGAAGCCACTGATGGCAGCGGCCCTGTCAGAGGGGGCACCAGCCCTACCAACAGCATCAGTGTCGGCTGTCAGGCAGGGCACCCCCTACCAGTTGCCTATGATTACATGATTAATTTTATTTTGAGGATTTAACTGAAACATAACTAGAGCATAGTCCTTGTGCTGGACTCCTGCAGAGGAATCTATTTTACTCATTTGAACCTAAATATTTGTCATAAAATTTTCCAGGCCTGTCCACCTCTCTTTTACATCCTCATGACAAGGTATTTAGTGGAATTCTCAGATTCAACGGAATCCGATGGGGCCATGCCATAAGCACTTCTGTTACAGCCTTGAACTTGCAATCTCTGGGCTATCAACCATGAGCCTTAGTGCCCACACTACTCCCATTCCCTCCAGGCTAATAAGTGCATACAGCAAGGTGACTATTCTCAAATTAATAAACCAGATACTGGGGTAGCAATGTATTTCAGGGTAATATAATATTTGTACAAAAGACAAAATATACTTTCTTTGCCTTTAATGTGTGCTAGTGCTACCAGCTGTACAGAGGCATGTATATTTCTTAAACTGGAAAATTTTTTCTTGGCAACATAGCGCTCAGAATGAGTTTATCATAAAAATCTGAACAAATGTCATTTCCACTCACTTTGGGCAACATGGATTTTTTTTTTTCCTTATTCCCAATACTCTTCATGGTATAAAAGACTTGTTCCACTGGACTATTGTTCCTGATAAATACTTCCAATAGCACTTGTTAGAAAAATCCCCAATGTTTAGAGTGATAAAAAAACAAGGAGTCCAGAGTCCCAGAATAGGTATTTGGACATGGAGATATATGAAAGACTCTGATTGTCCAGGTAAAATTGGGTCATATGGTATCCTTAAGACAGAACTTTTTTTTGGTAACAATTTAAAGACTAATTTCTGTCATTGTTGTACATCTGAAACTTTCAAGAAAGTCAAAAGGAACTTAGTAGATGGATATGGTCCAGTAAAGCTCTTTAACTATATTGTATATGATTTTCTCTATCACCTATTGATGTGCATGTTACATCGCTTTAAAAGAACTTAAACTGTCATATTGAAAAGTACAGTATTTAAATGGTTAAAAATGCATATTCCAAGAAGGGGAGGGGGAATCTCTGAGTGTATGGCTAATTAGTAACTCTATATCTCTATACTTTATTTTAAATTGAAATGTGAAATATTTTGGAAAAAATGCATTGTAAGAATATGCTGGAATGATATCCTAGATGCATTGTTTGTTTCTCATGTCTTGAAATCACATACCTTTACCAAATCATGACCTAAGCCTGAGGCAGGATGTTCTGGCACATGAAATGTTAGGGAGCATGCAGTTTGTCTATACTGGATTCTTTTGCTTCTTTTACTAATAAATATTTTAGAAAGCTTTGTTTTCTCTAATCACGTGATAAAAAACACCAAAACTTGAAATAAAATTGTCTCTTTTAATGCTTGGTACTGCTGCTATTAACGTCAGCCCTTCTCACTTGGATAGCTGGCATCTAGGTGCATCAAACCAGGTTAGAATGTAGTGAGGTTGATGCCTATTGTGAAGCAGGGAATATATCCCATACCAGAAGTGTTGTGCTCCCCTTCCTGCATAAAGCTGTTTGCAACAGTTATTTGGGCCACTGTTGTCAGATCACCTACTTGGTGTTTTGATTCTATGAGAATCAAGTTTTGATTTCTGTTTATCCTCCTTAAAATATGTTTTCCTGCAGTTTTCCTTGTACAGATCAGTTGAGAGGAAAATGGACTAATGGTTAAAGTTAAGGACATCATCACCATTACCATTTTTACATAAACCTCTATTAAGTTAAATCATTTGGTAACCAATTCTTCTTGCATGATAGAGCACATGTTGAGTGGAAGACATTTTTACAAGGTAGCGTAGACCAGGGCTAATAACATCATTGTGTTTCAGGTTCTGACCTTATCGCTGTTGTGCATTGAGCCTAAAAATTGGACATTTGTAACCATATCACATGAAAATAAATTAGAAACGACATTTTATACAAATAGAGTGTTAAGTGTGCTTCACTTTATTAAAACTAAAAGACATTTGGCTTTTATTTAGTGATCTTGTAAAACTGTAATTAAATAACTGCCACATTGATATGTCAAGTTATATAAAAATGGAATGACTCCACTTACCATTTGGGGCCTGATTCATGATTCTACAGCTGTTCCACACACAGGCCTTTTAATGAAGTCAATGGAAATTCTACCTGCAAAGCAATAGAGGAATGCATCCTTAATGTTGTGCCATTTATAGCATCTGCAATAAAGCAAGCTAAACTATATCACTACCATTTACAGTGATAAATGACGTGTTGCCCTTTAAAAGGGACACTTTTTCTTTTGAGTCCTTTAATGTTGTATTTCATTAAAAGTACGGGCCCCTTCCATAACATAATTCAGTTAAGACATTTTCCACTAAAATATGTCAAAAACAAAGAAACCCCCCCCCAAAATAAAAGTTAGCATCCATTAAAATTTAGTATTTTTACCAGGAAAGGAAATATTTAGTTAATACTACCATTGTTTTATAAGGGTGATCTATAGTATATAATGCCTTGTTTTTAATAATCTGCACTTGGGGATATAACTTTTAATTTATGTGTTAAACCATTTGTTTCCTGTATAAATTGATGCCTTCTCCTGTGGCAGTAAGGAAATATAAAAAAGAAACAAGCCCTCATAGCTCTACTAAACGATTTGGCTTGACTGAAAGTTGAAATAGTCCTTGAAAATTCCAAAAAGACAACATGTATTACAGCAAATTGGAAAATGACAGCTACTTACAAAATGCCAGGCTGCAAAACAGGCAGGGATGTGGTTTGGAGGGCAGATTTAAACCCATTTAACCCAAACATAACACCAGCTAGCCAAATGCAATCCATATGTGGATACACTGTAAGACTGAGAAACTGCAAGTTTTTTGGTCCATGGGCCTTAGTTTGCCAGGTGTGTTATGTGCTGTTTTAGGGCCATAATTCTGTAACAATGAAGTCAATAAGTTTGCCATTGAATACAGTGTGAACAGGATTAGTGCCATTGGCCAATTATTAAACTAGAATAGTGATGCCCTGCATATGATAATATGACAGGTTAGATCCTTTCATAGGTACGGCCATTTAAAAAATGAAAATAGCAAGGCCTTACTAGGCTTTACTTAAACCCTTACCACACTGAAGAACTCTCATTTCTGTAAATCTTTGGCAAATTTTCTCACAACTTCTAGAGCTTTTCTCTCTGAATCCAAGCTTCTCCATAGCTTGATTCCTTCACATTTCCTCTCTGTCTGTTTTTTTGCCATTGGTGTGATCCTACACTTCTGCCCAGTCTGGCTCTACAGCCATATGGTTCATGTGATTGTTTACTTAGTAACAATCCAAGTTCATTTTTAGTTCAACAGTTGGCTGGAGAACCAGCAGCAGAGAAGAAACGTTTAAGGAATTCTTAGTAAGGAATGAAGCTAATGATCACTCATGTCCAGGAGTGGTGAAATAAGCAGACTAAACCAACTAACGAATAAAGGAACAGCCTTTTCTACCTGCTGTTGGGAACCTTCCTCAATCAGTCAAGTGTTTTTGTCTTTCCCTTCCATGTTCTTAGAGGAAGCAGGTCCCTAAGACTGAGTTGCCTACTTAAGAATGAGTCGGTTTCAAAGTATAAAGCTTCCCATAGCTCATGAACAGCAGAGAGGTAAAATGCCTAATACAGCTGCTTCACTGGGTCATACTTCACCAGCAAAGAATACTTGATTAGCACCCAACCTTTGACTGCACTTACTGGTTGAAGTACATGTGAAAATGTGTCGTGGCCTTTTTATGCCATACTATGTAAAAGAACGACAGCTACATCTGCATTGTAACAACAGGTTGAGATCAAACTTTGCTTGCAGGTTCCTGGTGAATATTGACGCTACTACTTCTCATACTAAGAATGATTATTTCATTTATACTCTGCTCACTTCTTTGTGTATTTTATCCATCTACTGTCTCTCACCACATGTTCAGACTGTGAGTTTTGTTGGGGTTGGGACTGTTTGATTTGTTAAGTGCATGTTCAGTGGATCTCTGTTCCCTGTTTGGGGTGGGTTCTGTGACAATATAGATCATTGTAAAAATACTTTCTGGGCAATTCTGAACAAAGTGGTGTTTTCTTCTTAGTTCTCATTTTATTATCTCTCTTGCAACTAAGTGGAAGATGAACCCGAAGTCCTGATTTTAAGCAATTTTCCTGGATTTTACTATGGGTTCTTTTTTTTACTGACTTTTGATTTGCAGTGTAAATAGAGTCAGAATAATTTTTAGCTGGACAAGCCTGACCATAACTTCCAGATGTTGACAATGCGATCAGTCCTTGCAAGCAAAAAAAGAGGGGTGTTTCTTCAAGCCCATATTCAATTTCCATGCTTCAATCCCTCTTTGTTTTAACTCTGCCCACATGCTGGTATGTGATGGTGTTAATTGGACATTTTTCCTTTTGAAGCACATGCAAAATGTGCACCCAACTTGTTTACAACAAAATAAAAAAAAGAAATTGGAGAAAGAGTGAGTACACCCATTAAAGTTGCTGTGAATAATTTACCTCATATGAAAATATACGAAGAAAATGGAAAAAACTGCTATTAAGTACACCTTAACCTCTACAGTAGAACACAAGACAGATTTACAATGTTAATTATTTCCACCAGCTTTGAGCTTGAAATATGAATATGTCAGGTATTTAAATACTAATTTACTTTAAAAAATCTCTGCTTTATTAAAATATCATTATGCATATTTGAAAGTTAAAAGTCAAAGCTATGTAGCATAGAGGTAAAATTCACATTTATTGTCCACTGAATGTGATGGAAATTGAATTTGTCAGGAAGCTGATTGATATCTAGAAGTGTTTTGTTTTCAGTGACTGGCACTGCCGAGCTACAACCATCTATCATCTAACAGGTAATTAGTCAGATTTCTCATCATGAGCCTTCAATCCTGCTGTTTTATTATTGAAATACCACAAACCAGTAGGCATCTGAATGCAGATAAAGTTCTCTGTCATGGTCTTAAGGACAAAGACAACATTTTGCAACTCAGCTGTAGTAAGTTTGAATAAAAGTCACTGAAATGTAAGCCAGGTTGTTAAATTCTAAGGGAAAAAAGGAATATCCAGAAAAATTCAAAATTATATTAAGCTCTTGTTGAAAAAAAAGAATTACTGTTAAAGGCCTCAGTCCTCATGTAAACAAATCTCCTACTGTCATTTACAGGAGACTTGTCCAGGTAGAGAATGAATATTCAGGTCTTAGGAGAATATGGACTAATTTGTGGCAGAGGGCCACTGCAATGTGTTGGGGCTGTGCAGAAGAGCATTGCTCATGATTTCTGTGAGCAAAAGCAACACTAGCTCTACAGAGTCCTCAGTTATTCACTCTGGGTTTAATCCTGCTCCCATCTGTTACCTATTAAGAGCAGTTTTCTTATTTTTTTCCCCAAGGGAAGCAATAGGCCTAGTGAAGCCCATTGTGCTCTGTCTTGCATTGGGTGAATAAGTTTGGGGTACAGGTTGCATCCCATTATTCCTCCCTTCCCACCACAAGGAGGTTATCTATATGTGTTTGTCTTTATCCAAGACATCTTTCTATGAGGTTGTCTAACATCATACTAATTGAGGTGAACACCCATTTGCACAACTATTGTGCTTAATAAAAAGGTTGAAGTAAAAATGTTTGCTAAGACAGATGGTACCCATCATACAATTTTTTGCCATTATGAACATGTCTATCATCTTTCCATTCTATCTGAGCTCTTTCAAGTGTTGGCTGTATATAATATACCTGCAGTTAAACAAATCATAACTAGGAAAGGATACAAGGAAGGAAAAATAAACTGTCACTAGAGCTTCAGAAAACGAGCAGTAAGAACCAATCCAACTATAATTGTATAACTCTCTGAAATCCAACTTCATGCTCAGTATCTACAAGGAAACTGAAAATTTGTTGATGTTCACTCTTCAAATGTTGTTTTTGTAACAGAATGCAACTGCATGAACTAATATTAGTAAAAGCTTGTTTAATGTTCTCTTTTGGGGCTAATTGATCTTATCCAGCTGTAGACTAGCTCATAACTTTGGAATGCCAACAATGTTGGTAACTTCATAAAGTCAAAAGCAGTTTTATTGAGTGAATTCAAAATAAAACCATTTATGATCTTTCAAGGGAAGCCTGGGACCATAATATCCCAGCTTTCCATAATGTCATAGGACACAACAGTCAATAACTCTTAATGAGCTGTAAATTTTATGCTTTTTCATAGAACTTTCACTGTTGAACATGCATAATTTTACATGCATTCATAATCCTGAGATAAAAATGTTAATTTACCATAATTGATAAAGTATTTTTAGTTTATGCAGCATATCAGAACTCTTATTTAAAAAAAATCTAGCTATACAAGAAAGACTTTTTGTACAAAAGATCTAGCTATTTTATGAACAAAAATGTTGTCCAAATGGTTACCACATAGTCAGTGATTTAAATAAATCAACCAGCAGAAATATTTACATTGCAATATAAAGTACTGGACACTATATATGCTGCTATCATGTTACATTGTTTAATTTCCATTTGTGCCTTAGTATTGTTTAGGGTTCCGGAGCCGAGGCATTTTCAATTACAAAGATTTTTCATATGCTTGAATTGTAATCGTCACATGGAGAGTAAGAGGCTGAGATATGATTAATAGTAAAAAAGACAGTTAAATAGTACAGGCAGATAGTTCTTGCTTCATGACCTAAGTTAAATCAGAAATGGTCTTCACATTTTTTAAAGGGCAGATATGGATTCATATTGGGGGGGAAGGGGTAACCCACCTTTTAAGCTAAATTATCCCCTTGATAGAAAATGCAACTACAAATCCAGCCATGCACCACAATTTTTTATTTGCTTACCTTCAATGTAAGAAACTTGTTTTATGTGAATTCAGGACAATCTCTGTACTTGAGCAAGCTTACTCTATCAGACTGTTTCTAATTAGGTTCCTTTTAACTTGGGCAGTCTATACTTCACCCTTAGCTGTTTAGCCCATGCTATAGCAAAAACAATCTGCTATGCTGAGAAAATATATGAATCGTTCAATAAATATATAGATTAAGTTCATGAGTGAAACCAGGATAATTAACACAGACATTTGGGTAACATAAGGTGGCTGTCCAGGAAAGACACTAACATATAAGCAATAATAAATAGCCCTGAAATCCCTCTGCCAGGAAACAAACCAATGTAAACACTGAAGGCAGCCAAAAATACACACTAATTAGATACAACTGGATTTTAGAATGATTTAATGGATCAGGGAGTAGTTCCCTAAGATTTTCCTCCTAGACACCTGAACAGATGTTATTAATGCATTCATGGTACTATGGAACTCTGTGCAAAATGTGAGTGAGGAACCAGTGTGCTTTCTAAAATCAAGAGAAAGTAACTTCATGATACCAGACAAGAGGCATACATGGAAACAAAGAAAGGTTTCTCCAAGTAGCAAATCAGTTTTTGAATATAGGCCAACATCAACTCTCTTAATGGTTGTTCCCTCCAGTTCTATACTTGGAGGGGTCTCCATAGGCTCCAGGATCCATGCATGGGAACAGATAAGGGAGGAATCCATTCTTGAACACCAAAATTGTGGGAAAACTGGAGAGAACCCACAGGAGAGCATAGAAACATATCAGAAGTCCAGAAAGTATGACATATGATGATGAACGGGAAGAACTGGAATTAGTCTAAAGAAGAGAAGACAGAGGGGAGATCTGAGATCAGTTTTAAAAGGTAAAAAAAATGTTGCAAAGAGAACCTTGAACGGTTGTTTTCTGCATCCAGAGAAGAAAGGATAAGAAAAAATGGACAAGAAATGCAACAGGGAAAGTTAGGCTGTGTAAGAAGAAGATTTTGTTATCCAAAGAGATAAGGCACTAGAACAGGTTACCTAGAGAGCTTGTGGAATTTCCATCCTTGACAAATTTTAAGTAGAAATTAAATAAATGTGTCTGGGATGACTTAGACAAGGATGATCCTGCCTTGAGAAAGTCAGTGAAGTAGATGACTTTCTGAGGTCCATTCCAGCCCTGTTTTTTAATTAATTCATAGACAAAGAGCAGGAAGAAATGAGATTGGAGCTAGAGTCAAAGAGCAAGAGTATAGACCAGTATATGTAAATAAAAAGGTGTTATTTGGTTCTTTGATACATTGTTAATGAACAATGTAATTGCTAAAGCACATTCAATGTTCAGGCAAAAATCCACACCTTAAAATAGTAGTTCTCTAACTCGTCTACAAAATGTGGGCCTTTTCATATAATCTGGGTATTGCTATAGCCCATTTTCCCCAACAAAAACCCTATCAAGATTCCACCTCCCCTAAACCCAGCTTTTATGTTTGTTACATGAAAAGCGTGAAAGCAATAAAATGAACACACACACACGTTAATGAAATAGATGTAACAATTTTGGCTACATCTTCTCATTTTGTCTCTCTGCCATCCTGTTTATTTCCTTCCTTAGTTTGTAGAATGGTTTCTTTGGGATTGCTGATATTCCCCACACCTCTGATTTCTCTATTTTGCAGTTGAGTTATTTTCCCCCATTAGATCACCGCCTCTCTAAAGTTGGTATTGTCCATCAACACTGAGTAGAGATTAATTTATATCCACAAAGCACAAGACAGACAAGAAATGGCCACCCAGGATGCAGAAACTAGGTATAATTGATCTACCTGTGTGAGGTGTAGGTGGCATAGTTTACTGCAGATGTGAAAAACCTCTGTAAACCTTACAAGATTCCTGGGAAATAACTATAAGGAAATACTATGCCTGAATACAAATAAATGCTACCACTATGATAGCAAATTTTCTAGACCAAGGATGACTGAATCACTATTACCTAGCTAAGCACACTTTAAAACACACAGTTCCAGAAGAGATTACTCACTCGAGAATTCTATACCATCATTAGAATAATTAAACACATTTGGAGATGGGACAAATATCATGCACATTTTACAGGATTTTCCGCCAAGCAATGATCCTTAGAGTTAGCTCATTAATCACTAGGCACAATGCATCAAGGATCTCTGAAGATCACCAGTAATTCAGATCACCAGTTGGAGCACTGTTTGCAAGTTTACAGGATCTGGGCACGTATACAGCAAAGGAGACAATAATGAGTGAAGATCATGAGGTTGGAGTGTGGCAGAGTGGAAATACGAAGAACAATATTTCCTCCAGCCCACTGGTGAATTTTCTAACAATTATCTGTTTCTCATCTGTATTTCAGTTAAAATTTGTCTAAATGTGTAACCTTAATGAGTTACATTTGGGTTCATAACCTGTGCTTTACAGTGTAGCTATTGAACTGAATAGCTGTTCAACACAGAAGCAATAGAAGAGAGCAGCAGCCAGGTATTGCAAACAACAGTTTCATTATTATTTTCTATTCATTATCTTCAGGAGCAGAGGTGGAAAATAAAAAGAGCCCATCAGTTCAAGAGCATGAGAGTATCCCAGAATTTGGGATGCCCCTTTTCTGAGAACATCTATCATTTGTAATGCTCCCACTTACTACGTAGGGGAGTTTGCAAGTTAGAGCTACAGTCACTGTAAACGTAGGGGGCTAGAGCCACACAGGATGAGACACATCAGAAAGGATTTTACTTTTAAACATTTACCTCTGAAATTTCAAACTACTCAGCCTAGTTGTTGACATGATTGCTGGTCCTGGCATGGTACATTATAATTTAAAATAATTGATGTTGCCTCTAGCCATGGCAGTGACTTCCAGGAAAAGTTAGCAGTTTAAAGTTTAAGAGACCTAACACACCAGCAGTTTTATTCTTATTTTGACTTTTATCAGCCCCTAACTTAGGACAGAGGACCAGAGCTGGTACATAATGAGATGACACGATTTGTTGCTTTCAAGCATTCACCTCGGAGCAGTCATTATATGACCACAACAGCTTACAGCTTCTCTCCTGTGGCCCTGTTGTCATCACTTCCACCACTGCAGTTGTCTCTTTCTTTAACAGATACATGTCTCATGTTGCCCATCTTCCTGCTCCCTAATCCTGTCTGCTCCATGTTCCTGGCCTGACCCCCCAGTGCCAGGCTGCTGGGTTTGCCACAACTAGAGAGTACTGGCTCTTTTAATTCAAGCTATAATGTCCTGTGATGTTAATCAAACATCAGTGGTATAATATCCATTGTATTGGCCATGATGACCACCATCACACACAGAGCATTATTTAGAGAGATAAATAACTATAAACAAATGAGAGATGGAAAATGAGAATGAGTGCGGAGGAATGAAAGTCCCTACACTGCATGGCATGACATTTGCTTATAGAAGAGATTCTTTTTAGTTTCTCATTTGATCATTTTTACATTCATTTTTAAATTTTGGTAAAGGTGAAAGTGATTTTTAAACAGACCTTTCAAATTCTATTTTACCAATACACAGAACAAATGCACGTACCTGACTGTATTCTTTTGACATTGGTAGACTCACTGTACCATAGAATTCTATGCCCACAAAGTAGTAGTATCAGTAGTAAATATAAAATGTTGAGACTATAATTTACATTTATTTGTCATATTCTGAATATATTTTTGTTATGTTACTCAGGGCATTCATTAACAAGCTCCTTTTCAGTCTGTTGTACCTGTTTTATGGAATCTGACCAAAACTTATTGCTGTCAATGGGACACTTACAGTCTTAGGGTGCAGATAGAAGTGACAATTTTTGCCCATTATGGCCCCTGAAAGTACTTTACAGCTATGACCTAACACAAGTGCACAGCTGCAGAGTGCTTTAAAAGGGCACAATCCCATGACAATCTGAACCCTAATTACATGAGGATTCAGATGAAGGCACTTCAAAGTAGAGAGCCTTCATTAACTTGTGTCAGCATGTGCTGAAAGTAGGGCTGGGCTGATGCAGCCTTGCTCCCAGTGATGTTTTCAGAATGGGGGAGGGGAGAAGAGGGAGCTTGTTTTGGGGGTTGCTTAACTGGTGCTGGAGGGTGAGGTGGGTGGATTGGGACTCACCCTCTGAGGTGAAGGGCTCCAAAACACACTCCTCCCTACTTGAATGCAGGCTGAAGAAATTCCAGAAAGGACCTCTGTCCCCTGCCTTCTTCCCCTCCCATTCTGAGACTGCACCAGGGGCTGGAAGAGTGGGGACAGTGCTAAGGGAAGAGGCTGCAGAGGCAGAGCCACTCTCCCTCAATTAGCTCTAAATTGGAGTTTGTTCCCCAACCCTCCCGACCCAACAGCTAATGTCTGTTGGGTCAAGAGGATCGGTTTAAGTCATGGCACTTTGTGTGAAGCACCATGAGTTAGGCTGGGGAGCTGCACTTCTGCCTGTACTCTTAAAGTTAGGCATGAACTTAAATGCTTTGCTGATTCAGGGACAGCAGTTTGTAACCTAAAGGCCTCCAGAAGTTATTTCAAGGGAGAGCTTGAGACTGCATGGCATATTGTCTAAGGCAGGAAATTTTGGGCACAAAGGAATTAAAGAAGATGTGGGACCATTTGTGGAAGAAAGACTGTGATCCAAAGTCCTTAGAAAACCATGGAAAGTTTGCCACTGACTTCACTGGGCCTATGGAAACATCAGGATGGGTTCAGTTTTCAGTGTCAGGTATGAGGTAGGGAGTAGAAGGCAAATAGAAGCTGTATGTAGGGGCAAAGCTATACAGGCCCTTGAAGATGAAGAGCTGGCAGGAGGTGATGAAAGAAGCCTGAAACTGATGCAAGAATTCAAGAGGAAGGGAAGACAAATGACTTGCCTTGGTCTTGCTGCTTCCTAGGGTGCTTGGGTTCTCCAGGAACCAGAAGGATGGAAAAGGGAGTTATTAAAAAAGAAGAGTAGGGAACAGGTGTGGAGCCAGCCTTTTCCTGGTGCGGGGGCTGTGGGCTAGACAGAAAATTTGGGGGGATGCACTATACATCTACAGCCTGGGGGGCGGTGGCACTTGGACAGGGGTGGCACTGGGAGGGATGGCTACGGGAGGGCTAAGGTGAATTTTGGGGTGGCTATAGCCCCCCCCCTCACTTAGCACTGTCATTGGTAGGAAAGATAAGGGAGTGTACTAAAGAGTAAAAGTGAATTTGTCCAAAACTTTCCAAGGGGCCTAAACTTCCTCCTCTAGGGCTGTCAGAATTTTCCACTTCCTTTGCACAGAATTGCCCATTCTCTAGTCACCTGACTGAAATCCTAGAAAAATGGCAAGTCCAGAAGGTGTCAAATACCCAAGGATTAATGAATACCTTAGTCTACAGGATAATAATAATCAGTGTATAAATAGAGGGGAATCCTTAAAAGTTCAGTGGTTGCAAAATGGATACATATTAACATTTCAATATGTTTATTAAATACTTAACAGTATTAAAAATATGGAAAACAATTGAAGCATTAACATCTTTTGCTGTTCATAGTTACCATTTTAAACTACTACAAAACAGTGACATGTGGTACTGAAGATTTCCTAATGCATCCAAAAGCAATATATGTGTGTGATATATGACATCCTTCCATAAATCCTAAATTTACACAGTATGCTAATGCTTGATTCCATAATTTCTTTTAAAAATGATTATACCCTGCTGCTAAGAGCAAAGGCATACTAAAATCAGTTTTCTATGCTTTTCCAACAATGAAATGCAAGCCAGCACACCACATAACCAATACTTACCATATGTTAGAAGATAATCCAGTAGGCTTCAGACACTGACATGATTTGCTTAAATAAAAATCCCCCTTTTTAAAGCAGTAACAACAATCTACCATTTTTATTATTTCTCCAGTGACCTACTATAGATACGCTAATATTAAATATAAATAATTTTAAATTGTAAATCAGAGTAATCTATTTTACTACGTTTACTGTGGAATAGTTCTAGCTTAGTTGTTATGCTAGAAGAAGGAGAGCTTTCAGATCTTTGAGATATTCAAGGAAATTCACAAGCAAAAAAAATATTTATCAGATCCAAAGACAATCTAGAAAGCATCTACAGGATTTTCCTGCTTTGTTGCAGATGATATAAAACAGTTCATTTCAGTTTTAAAATAATTAAATATAGTCTGGAAAACAGCTATAAAATTATTTTTTATGACAGTGAGGTGAACATAAAAACATAAAAACAGTTCCTAGCTACATAGTTATGGACTGACTAATGCCCTAGTCAATTAAGTTTCATAGAACCATTGTTACTTAATATTGAGCATATGCATAAGGGGCCCTAACAAAGAAAAATGGCAACTACTAGTTTTTTGTCCATGAAAGCCAAAGAATGAAGGCATCTGTTGAATTACCAGTAAAGCTAAATGTACTAATACTGTATCTTTATTGTTATAGGAAATAAGAACAAAACAGAAAAATCACAGGCACAAAAATTAGTCAATAGAGGTAAATTCCATATTTCCCAACTTACTGAGGAAAAATGTTGCGATCTCAAGTACTCCTCATGGATGGAAAAAAACATGGCATTTAAATTCTGAATTTTTCAAAACCCATTAGGACATTGGGAGTAAATCCTGGCTGCAATTAAATTAATGGGAGACACAAAGGATAGAACATAAAGATCTATAGGACATGTTTAACAACTGTCAATAGAGCATTTCCACGAACTTTCTGTACCATGTCTAAACTTTTTTGGGTAATGTATTACAACATTTCATAAAGTTAATTGGCTAGGTCCTTGGCTATGTCAATTGGTTAGCTTTACTGAGGTAACTGGAGGTATGCTGATTTACACCAGCTGAGGATACAACTCATATGTCTATTAACTAGCAAGTGGTAAACAAACACCTAACCCAATTATTGAGGGTTATGATGATCTTTGATGGGCAGGCAGATCAGTAGGTCAAGTAATGAAATTTTGAATTCATCTCTTCTTACCTCTAAAAGTCAAGTTCTTTATTTTGGGGTGGGGTTTTCAACTTTTCAGACAGGTATGCCAAACATTTTTAATAAATTCAGCAATTGCAGACTTTGTATTGACACACATACTAGTTTTGCTTCCCGTTTTCCTTAGTAAAACTAGCTGCCAGTCCAGCGGGAATAGTCAGATTAGAGAAACAGGGTATCAGGCCATTTCTAACAAATCTAGTTCAAGAGGTGGGAATGCAAATAAATCTAGTGCATAAAGATTTAATATATGGAATTTTGCATTAAAAGAAAATAAGACATTGTCTCTCCTATACAAATGTATTTTACTAAGGAGTTTTTCATTACTTGAAATGATCACAGTACTTAAGAGTATGATGTGATATATTAGACAATGGCAATATTAAACTGGACAACACAAATAAAAAAATAAATTTAAATATTTATCACAATGATGGGAACACAGTCCTTGAATATGAATTAATTGTTTGACCATGTTATATAGAAATAAAACATGATTCTATTTATCATCTTAGATTATCAATGGGAATCAAGGAAAACAAGAAGTTCTTCTTTAAGTACATAGGAACAGGAGGCAAACAAATGGGAGTGTGGGGCCATTGCTCAGCAACTCAGGAGAGCTGGTTACTGGCACCCAAGAGAAAGCTGAACTCCTGAATGACTACTTCACCTTGGTCTTTCACCATACCAAGGGAAAACCATGCCAGGTAGAGTAGAGGATGAGCATGGTAGGAATAATCACCTTCCTACTATTGCTGTAGAATTGGTGTATGACCAATTAATAAAATTAGATGTATACAAGTCAGCAGGACTGGATGATCTTCACCCAAGAGTGCTGAAGGAGCTGGCTGAAGTCATTGTGGAACTCCTGGCAAAACTCTTTCACAACTTGTGGTGCTCTGGAGAAGTCGCTGAGAACTGGCAGAGGGACGATGTTGTGCCCATCCACAAGAAGGGCAGGAGAGAGGACCCTGGTAACTATAGGCCAATCAGCCTAACTTCCATCCTAGGGAAAATCCTAGAAAAGCTCATCAAGGAGTCTATCTGCAAAAAGCTTGCAGAAGGTAAGATTCTGAATGACAGCCAGCATGGCTTTGTCACAGGCAGATCTTGCCTTACCAACCTCATCGCCTTCTATGATCAGGTAATTCGCCACCAGGACATGAGAGAGCAGGTTGATATTGTATACCTAGACTCTCAAAAGGCCTTTGATCTAGTATCCCATGATGTCCTCATGAGAAAATTGGAGGATTGTGGACTTAACTCCAAGACAGTTAGGTGGGTGAGAAAAAGGCTGCAGGACAGGACCCAGAGAGTCGTAGTGAATGGATCTGTGTCATCCTGGCAAGAAGTGGGCAGTGGTGTCCCACAGGGGTCCATCTCGTTCCAGTACTTTTCAACATCTTTATTAACAATTTGGATGTGGGGGTGAAGAGCTCACAGGCTAAGTTCACAGACGACACCAAGTTATGGGGAAGCGTGGTCATGCTTGAAGATAAGTTACAGTTACAGGTGGGCCTAGACAGGCTAGCAAGTTGTGTGGATTGGAACCTGATGAAGTTCAACATTGAGAAATGTAAAGTGCTTCACCTCGGGATGAGCAACCCCCAACACACCTACAGGCTTGGCAGCACCGAACTGACTAGCACCACAAATAAAAGGGACCTGGGGGTAATAGATCACAGTGTGAATATGAGCTGGCAATGTGATGCTGTAGCCAGTAGGGTAAATAATACTCTGGCATGCATCAATTGATGCACCTCCACCAAAGCCAAGGAGGTGATTCTTCCACTCTATTCAGCACTGGTGAGACCGCAGCTGGAGTGCTGCATCCAGTTCTGGGCATCACACTTTAACAAGGACGTGGACAAGCTTGAGAGACTCCGAAGTAGAGCCACCTGTATGATCATAGTCTTAAAAGGCAAGCCATACAAAGAAAGGCTGAAGGATCTGGGACTCTTTGGCCTGAGGAAAAGAAGGCTGAGAGGGGACCTGATAGCAGCTTACTGCTACACTAGGGGAGTACATCAAGGGCTCGGTAAGCAACTGTTCACCAGGACACTTGAGGGGAAAACCAGTTGTAATGGCCATAAACTCCTGGAAGATCCATTCAGGCTCAAAATTTGGAAAAACTTCTTCACGGTCTGGGTGTCCCAACTGTGGAATAAACTCCCTCCAGAGGTGGTGCAATCACCTACCCTGGAAATCTTCAAGAGGAGACTGGACGGGCACCTTGTTGGGGTCACCTGACCCCCAGTTGTCTTTCCTGCTTGGTGCAGGGGGCTGGACCCGATGATCTTCAGTAGTCCCTTCTGGTCTTACAATCTCTGAATCTGCTGTAGAAATTCTGCATACAGTTATTTGAAATAATTGGCTATAGTATTGGCTTATATCATTGTGACATAACCCCACTGGAGTAACTCAAATCAGTACAAACAATAGGTATGCTATCAAATTGGACTTCTGTTTTTTTGATATTTGAAAAATGTCAAAGGTTATTGGAACACTCTCTTAAGTATATATATTCTTTGGGGCAGGAATTATATTTTCCATAAGTAGACAGTGGACACATCTACACAAGACACTGTATAAACAAGTACTAAATGACTGGACTTACTGCACAGTAGTGTTGCTGAATAGCTTTTTAGGGACGCTGACTGTGCAGTAGCTCATTCATACTGTTCATTAGTGTTGCATCATGCTTCCTGCTACAGGATGCTACTGCGCAGTGGTAACTGGCTACTACGCAGTCAGCATCTCATGTAGACGCAGCCAGTATGCAGTATATTGTGGATGCTATTTTAATATAGTAATAGTTTATCCAAATAGTGCAACTAATTGATCACCGAAATCACGTGATATTACTTTTGCTCCATGATAAGATGATAGAAACTTAAAAAACAAGAGAGTAACAAACAGCAAAAAGCAAATACACTTGTTTGCATGCAAATGCCCTTGTTTGCACATGGATATGGATTTTTGCATGACAATTTATTTAAAATATTTTTTAAAATAATAGATGTCAAGGCTATAGCTGCCCCAAAATTCACCTTAGCTCCCCCGTAGCCACCCCTCCCAGCTCCACTCCTGTCCGAGCCCCCTGCCTCCTCCTAGGCTGCTGCCACCAACCTCATGCAGCTGAGCCCCCCCCACTCCCGCCCGCAGAGGTGCAGTGCTACTGGCCTGACCTGGCTCAGTCCATACGGCCCGTATTCCACCTTTGTCTGGGGTTAGGAAGGAAGGAAGGAAGGAAAAAGAAAAAGAAACATGTTTAAGTGGGTATTGTTAAAAAAACCAAATAAGTATGTTTGGCCAGAAGATATATAGCGCAGCCCCCACAATTTTCTCTTTAGCCCACCTTAGCCCCAACACTGGGAAGAAGCTGGTGTCACCCCTGTCAACGATCATGAACACAGTTAAGAAGAATAAATTTGGGGAATCTGAATGAGTGTGAATGCTGTTTTATTGGATTTGTTCTGCTCTTCTTACCTTTGAAAGCCAAATAACAATTGTATTTCTGATGCTGCTGTGTGACTCAAAAGCCCTGCATTAGGGGTGAAAAAAGATACTGATTGGCTAATCACAGTTTGTTGCTTATGTCTATTTGAGTAACTCCAGTGGAGTTGAGTCACAGCAGAGTTGACCCAATGGTGTCTAATCTCAGCAGATGATAGAGGGATGAAAAAAATATTTCCTTACAACATGGCCCAGTTCAGTGTGAAGGAGCTGCACAAGCTATGCCCCACTTAAAGTTTATGTTAAGGTAGCAATATATGAAGATGACTTCATAAGTCAGTAAATTACCTAATTAGACAGGGATTTTTGTTTTTTTAAAGGAACAAAAAGAATTAGGCATCCTGTACCAATTGACAGGCCACTGGAGTTGGGTGTCTAACTCCAGATGGATTAAATCAAATGAAAATCTGCTCTACCTTTGGCCATTCTATCAGAACCTAATTCATGTTTTAGTTATACTGGTGTTACTGTTTGGGATGAATATTGCAGGCAAAAACTCATGTCTTCTAGAACAACACAACTTTCTGTTAGGAAGGCAAACATCTGCGCAGAAAACAACTTTCTTGAGAGCCAGTCTAAGGCTTTTTCTACCTTTAAAATGTAGTTATTTCAGCAAATCCTCCTTGGGGAGGCATAGTTTCCACCGGAAAAAAAGTCTGTTTGTCAAGATAACTTACTTCCCTAGGTCAAATAATTACAACAGGAAAAGGATTTTTTTGATTTTATATAACCTCCAGAGAACCTTATTTTAGACTCATCATGCAAGGACAACTGTTGTGTTTTAAATAATCTTTCCATCTCTCCTGTCTTTTTGAAGTGGGACTGTATTTATGATGAAACTATTTGTGGAGATGGGTCATCTCAAAATGAAAATAATCTTGAAATGAATGGACCTACAGTATTTTGTTAGACATAGAGTGCTTGTGGATCATTTTGGCTGTACAATTCCTAGGTTATATATTCATTTCATATATACAACTGCCTCCTGATGACCCTGAAATCAAGGGCAAAAACTTGTATATTAGGGGAAAAAGTGCCAAATTACTAGTGATGTGTTAACCTCAGGATGATCAGAGAGTTAATTTCACTAAATATTCCAAATTTGAATGACTCACCAAACTTCATCAAATTAATCTGGGCTTTATGGTTCTGGAAATGTAGCTACATAGTACATACCTCTGAACAATAGATCTTCTCATGAGTATCTCTGTACCTTTTGCCTCTGAAGGGTTCTCTCTTGCTATATCCATCCAACATAATCTTAGAGCAGATAATTTATCAAGATCTTTTTTTCCCCTGTTTCTCTCTATTTTTCACTGTTCCAAATGAGAAAAAAATCCATCAATGTCCACTTGGTCCTCCTAACCTTCCTGTAACTTAGCCAAACATACAAAAAACCAAAAAATCCCTCAAAGAAACATGCTCTGGGATTTAAGAAGTGTGCAAAGAAAGGATAGGGAACTATTGATATTGATTTCATAGAAACATTGATCCCTGGGTCCTGGTGGCAGTAACAGATCAGTAGTGATGTCATATGGCAACCAGTTCTAGACTGGGGCAAGACTATTATGCACAAGTAAGAGTGCTACAGTATATGAGGTGCTGAGGTGGGCAAAGTAGCCTGATACTGAACTGCTTATTTCAACAACAACTCATCATGGCAGAGTACTTCCTAACACTATATCCTACTGACATCTGCATTCTGCCTGCTTCCTTTGGATTTCTCAATAGTAGTCCGTAAAGAGAAAGATCTAGATTTGCTTTAGCTAGTAAATCATTGATAAATGAGCATAAGTTTTAGGGTACTTCATAAAGGCACAGCATATAGTTGCTCAAAAATGTATAAGTTATGAGATCATGATATTTCTGGCACTCAAGGCTTGGCATATAAGTAATCCTAGAAAGCTGAAGATTGACAAAATACACATGGGTAGTTCTTGACACTGTTTGTTATTAAAACAAGAAACATGATAAGCCACTGGGGAAACTGATCTGAATTTATATTTTTAGAGAATTATGAAATACTCATATCAGGATACAGTAAAGCAATGCCACCTATGAACAGCTATTACAGAGAGTTTGATCAAACGTTAATGCTTAACATTAGGCTCCAAAACTATATTGTAGTCTCCTAAGTATAAATGACTGAGCACCCACAACTCCCACTGAAGTCAGTCAAGACTTTGGATGATCAGCAGTTTGAAAAACATACCTTTATTATATAAGTGCCTACATATAGATTCAGGATCCTAACTTTAGGCACCTATGGTACTATATATATAGTGTCACTATATATTATCTGAAAGATGTACTTTAGTTGGTGCACAACTGAATGTTTATATAGACATATAAGAATGGTGCCAAGTCTTAGAGTATTTTCTGATCTTTTCTACATTGACTTTTATAGAAGTTTTGCCTGAGTAAGGAAGGAAATACTGAACCTAGGAAGTCTGATTCTGTTCTGCCACATATGCAATTACAAAGTAATTCCTTGCAGTGCAAATAAGAGTAGAATTTGATCTTTTGCTGAATTATGACTGAAATGGATGCTAAGAATAATAGTCTACAGTTATCCAGTTATTGATGCAAAGGAATATCTCTGGCTGAAGTATCCATATTGTCAACCCTAAATATTTCTGTGTGACATGCTTAACATGCAATGACCTGCCAGTCAAAGAAAACTTCCAAGCTGCTGTGACACTATTTAAGGGATTTTTCCCTGTATGTGTAGATTTCTGTTAACACATTTTTTTATGTAGCTAGAGACATATTTTATCAATAACATTAGAGGGTACAACATTGCTAATGTGATGGCAAAATGAATATCATTTACTTCCATTTCATTAGGTAAGTGTTTGTACTGGCTATCTGTGGACATCAATGTAAATGATTTAGAACCGAATGCTGCAAATTATAGCTCCCAGCTGAGCTATCTGGCTGCACATTGAAGAATAAGTTGCACCCCAGAAAGATATACAGTGGTAGGTGAGCCACCTCTGTTTGTATCTGGGAGTTCCAGAGGCATTGTCTCCTTGTGACAGAATATATCCTAGAAATCTCTGCAGAATTAGGTTGTTCCCTGTTGCAACCAAAGCAAGAAAATATTCAAATTGAGTTATCTAGAGTATCCCAGTATTATTATTTGGATTTAGAGGGAAGGGCTAATAGTAATATCCAATCATCAATACTAACATTTTGACTTTCCTAAAAATCAAAATGGCCACAGTACAATGTTAAGGCTGTTGGGATTTCCTGAAATGCATCTTTCAGTCTTATTTTCCAGTTTACAACCCCGAGGAATATCATTTTCTTGTATGTGTATACATTCAGCTAGATTTATATTAGGAGCATTATAAAAAGGTGAAATAGGTAGTAAAGATTCTGTCAATATGCATAAAATACAAGACAACAACACATGGGGAAAAAAGATATATGACTGGCTTGAAGCACTGCAAGCAAACACTTTACTAATGTGCCACATGTGAACAGCACATAAGCAGCTGAAAATAATAGTGGAGGCCTGCATATCTATAGTGCATTCAGTCTAAGAGGAAACCTATGCATCTGTTATAAGTTTTAGTGTTATATTCTTTTCCTGTTAGTAACATTGAAAAGACTGAACAACTATAACTAAGAGGCCATATATTAAAAAGAGGATGTATGGAGGCAGAATGCGGATGTTAAGATGAGATGAACAGAAGGACATAAGGAAAATCACTGAGCTTTCTAGAAAGCACAAATTATAGATTGGAACTATGTAAATGCTTATTTTGAGTAGTCTCCCAAATTTTACTACATGGCTATCAAACTACATTAAGTGGTAAGAAGAGGCACAAATTATGTCCTTTTTGATGAATAATAAAAAGAAAGGTTTATTGCCTCTTTTTTAAAACAAAAGTGTGGTTAAAGAGTGAATTTTGCTACTTGAAATACCCCCAGTGTCACCAAAGCTTGCCTGTTTTAATCACTTCACTCTCCATCTAATTTTTTTGTATAAAGCATCCTCCATAAAAAGTTGTGTAAAAGCTTTGCTGAGAGAAATGAAGAAAAGAAGCAATATTTTACACAGATTGTCATAATGATTCTTAAAGAGGAAAGAAGGAAAAACAATCCGTTAAGATGGAGTTGCATAAAAGTAAATAAATCAGAATTATATAGGAAATAGAGATAAAATACTTCCTGAAACCTGGTTATAGTGTGATGGGCTTGGGGGAAAAGGGTAAAGAAAGGGGAAGGAATGGAAAAGATATATTTCATGTAACAACATGAAAAGGGAAAGGAATAGGTTTTTATGAGGATATTCAAATAAAGAAAGTGATTCAGAAGGAAGGAAAGAAAGCCAGTAGGATAGAAAAACAAAGGAATGATGATGAGTTATAAAAAAGTATGAAGGAAAGAAACATGCTCCAATATCTTGCATTAGTCTTAGGAAACCAGGTTCAATACCCTGGGTAATCTTCGGTAAACCACTCAATCACTTTGGCCACACTGTGCTATCCCATCTGTAAAATGGAAATAATAGGCCTTCCCTACCTTGCAGGTACCTTATTTTATAGATTTCTAAGTGATTAGGTCATGGGCATCATATAACTATCCAAGACAAAAGAGTGAGCACATATGAATGAGAATAATTGGGAAGGCAAGGTCAACTAAGGGAGGGTAAGGTCATGACTGTGTTGATTCTTCCTTGAGGAATATAATTCTTTTTTAAGTAAATGGGAGGACAGAATTCCAGAAGAGCCATTTTAAATTGGTTTATGGTTGTATAAAAACCAGTACAAGTGTTGGATAATCCTAGGTCTGAAAGAGAGAATAAATGAGTACATCTGGGCAGTGTACTCAGGACTCTAAAGCTGGAGAACAATGAAGGTTTGGCTCTTATGGATTCAAGAAAATAAAGAAAGCTCAGCTGTAAAGTAAAATCAAGAGAGAATTATTTCAATGTTACAGTTATCAAGGAAGATAGAGGCAAAGGTATTCTGGAAATAAAGGATTTTGGCCAGAGAGGTTGTTGCTAGGAGACCAAAGGGGTACTCTGATTTTGCTCACCTCCCAGGCAGTGTCCACAGACAAGACTCCTATGAAACGCATCCTTCCATTTAGTTACCATTTCCTGTTGGAACATCCAGAGGAGGACAGTCACGGAAACATTAGAAGTTCTCCACAAAAATAACCTTGATCCTTGTTGTTCGTTGCTAGTCATACAGATAGTGGTGCAATTTTTACCCTCTACACAGCAGGTGGGAGGAATCAAGTCCAATTACTGTTTGCTTGAAGATCTTAAAATGTATAGAGAGAGATGTTATCAAACCCCGTGTGGAGAGCAGCTATAACAAAGAAACAGAGAATACTTTAATCAGAGGAGACACCATCAGTAACTTGAATAACAAGTCTCCTATATCTGCATCTTCTTGTTGTGTTACTACTAAGGCCATTCATTGCACTGTCAGTCAAAATCTATCTGATAGACTTAAAATGAACTACTACAGTAACTGCAATATAACCTTTAGACATGTTGAATCATCTTCAGAGGACTTTACAAATTTGCTATGCTTAAAAGAACAAAAAGTTCATTAATCTTCATCTTATGATTCTTTGCATCTACCTTAATTTTCTTGAAATTTGTCTTTCCTTTTCTTGTTCATTTTACAAATAAGTATTTATTTAATAAATTAAGATGGATTAAATTTAGGAGTGATGAGTAATTGGTCATACTCTTTGTGATTGTGTGTGTGTGTGTGTGTGTGTGTGTGTGTGAGAAAGAGAGAGAGATGTGGCAGTTGTCTTCTGTGCCATTGCTCTGGTCCTTCTCTTTGAATAAGTCCACACAATGGCACTTGAATAAAAAGCCTGAGTAAATTCTAGTTGATAACTGCATGGAACAAATGTGGAACAAAGGGGCTATGTTATACTCTTTATATGTCAGAAGAATGAACTTGTTGCTGCTTGATCAATTCCTTGTCCTTCAGTAGTACTTGAGTTCCTTCTTTTACTGAAAGAGCATGGAACTTTGCAGTTCAGAGTTGTGTTCAATTTCCTGACCTTTGACTTTTTTTTGCACAGATTTAAAAGAGTTAATATGGGAAGCGGTTTTTGTCGTGTTTTGGCCTCTAAATAGTGGGCCCTCTTTATTTGTCATTGACTGTGTCTCAACTATTTGTTTATAAAAATCATGGTAAAAGGATTAATTAATCTTTCATGTATCCTGACTAGACGATGTCAGAATACATGAGAGATGAATCTGACCAACAATATAGATCTTACTGAGATAAATTATTTCTAGAGCAGCATGAAAGTTTGTGATATTGGTATGTCTTGAAATATTGTTAAAAACTCCAACCATGGAGCAGGCTTGCCAAAGTTCCAAACTATTTCATGTGAAAATAAGTCCAGTTTGTAAAGAACCCAGACCTAGTTTTAAGAGTAAATGAACAGTTATATTTGCTCTGAACATGTGTAAAGCTCTTCTTGTGAGATCCTGTGAAACTTATTCTTGATAGTCATAATGAGATTGAAAATCCACACTGATCAGAACTAGAGGGTATATTCAGAGGAAGCCCACAGAGTGTACATATTCTATTCTGTTCTATTGGGAGTCTTATACCACAGTCATCACCACAGTATCTCAATGCCTTCTAGTAGTATGCTAAGCAATGTGGTTCACATCTGTAGCCTAGTATTTTTTCTCTCATTCTCTCCCTAGAGGGAGCAGTATGTGTACTGAAGCACCTTGTGTTTGGTAGGTGTTTTTATTCTTTTAAAATTACACATGCTGCTAGCTGTTTATGAAATGTTGAGGGTTTATGTGCAATGTAATTGTTTCTTAAATTCAAGTTCTATCTGTGGCCAATATACATGTGCAAAATACTTTAGGAGCCTCCATTTTGTTCTGAAAAGATCCTGGGTGTCTAGATCTGAGCTTCTAAGCATTCTGGATCCATAGAATCGTGATTCTTTAGGTACTCCAAATCAGTGCTGAGAGACTCCCTCATTCCTTAGGCAGTCAAAAACCACACCCTAACGACTGTTTGGGACTGAAGGAATGCCTGCATGCACCTTGTTACAAAACACAGACAGAGGAGATGAGCAAGCCTCTCATTACAGAACATAACCAGTGGTCATACTGCAACTGTTCACCTTATGTATAATAACCCAATAGTTAGGGCACTCATCCAGGATGTGGGGGTTCTAGGCCCTCTTCAGCCTGAGAGGACTTAAACTCACATTACCTACTTCTCCACTGAGTGCCACAACCACTAGGGCATTGGCTAGACTGGGTGGGGCTCCCTCCACTGCTGCCATTACAGTTGAGTCACTGAATAGCCATACCTGCAAGATTCATGGGGCCAGAAGAACAAGCAAGAAGAAGTTTGATGCTATAACCAGAGTTCTCAGTTCTGCTGGTAGGGCTATTTTTGTTGTGTTTCTTTCTAATGTAATATTTAATTTAATGTATAAACAGTCCTGACAGCAGGAACTGGAACCCAGGAATAACCACTTCCAAGACAAAGCCCTCTTCACTGGGACACAAGGTGGGTCCTCTTGCTTTCTTTCCATCTGCACCCATGAACCATGCCCAGTGGGCTAATTTCAGCTAGGTAGGTAGAAAGGTTCCCGGCCAATTCATTAGTGAAATTCATTAAGGATATTCAGTGGGGCCTGGGTACTTAAATCCCTGAGGCTCCTCTGACTGCCCCAGCAACAACAAACAATAATAATAGGATGTTAATATTATGGTCTTGCTCTTACAAGTGTCATGACTCTCTTTGCTATGAGTAACCTCAGGTCCCATAGAGAGTTAAGAGCCTGAAAGTATTCAGCACCTCTCAAGGAGCTCTACAGTATTTCTTGAGATATACTGAGCAGCTGACAGGATGGGGCCCAATGAAACCATGAAATCTATATTTTATGAATAGTTCTGAAAGTAAGTGAAACAGCTGAGTACCTCTTTCAGAGCAGGCTTGATACGTAATAGTAGGGTATCAGAGAATCTATAAATCCACAGTGACATCTGTACACTTCGAACTGTGATGCTGCAGGCCCAAAGCATATACTTAGTCTGCATCTACAGACCTTGCAGAAAAACATTAAATCAGCAAAAGAAAAAAAAAGGAAAGAAAACAAAACAAAAATGAGACATAAAAATGAGCTGGCTACTCTAAACCACAGATACAGTAATTATTTCAGGCTTTTGCTTAGGGGTGTACCAACTGTTTACAATTTACTGTGCGGCAAGCTGGGTGTTCTCATTTCCCTCATGGTTCAGGAGTCAAAAACATATGCTACCTTTAGTAATGAACTCTTCTAAGATTTGAAACTATCCATATTCATGTCACAAGAAATGTTTACACAAGAGCAAAATGCTCTAACATCAAAATAAATCAGTAGCATCTCAGAGTTTATATTTCCATATGCTTCTTTGGCATAATAAAACTGGGGAAGGGCTGCTGCTATAAAATGTAGTTTAATTAAAAAGCAAAAGGGGAAAAAAACTTTTGCAAAAATCATAGCCATCCAAAAATAATGTAGGCTAATGCATAGTTTCACCATATTCTAAAGATTTATAATCTATCAATAGAAACAAGGAAATGTAATATAATCATATACTCTACACACCTTGCATATTTTCCATCCTCTGTGCATAAATTATACATTCATTTTCATAATTATAGTAACATTTCTAGTTTTAACATAAACTGCTATTACTCCTGGGTACCAGTAAGTCTGCATCTACCAAAGCTACATGCTAATTACATTTTCCTTTTATAATGTTATCTATTTATCAAATTTAGTCACTTAATGGAAATTGATAAACTAGAATCTCCACAGTAAAACATTTCAGATGTGGCAGAGAGTCATTTTTACTCTTGTATGTTTCTCAAATACTAATGTATTTGAGCATTTGGTTTGGGGTTATGGCATATTTGCTTAATTAGGTAAACTTTGTCCATTCTATAGCAGGGAAGGGGTTAACCTGTTTCTCTTGCTAGAGGAAGGGCCACAGCTGCTTGCACGAGTGTAGGGATTTTCAGGGTAGCCAGCTGTGGGGATTTAATTGATTCACCCAGCACTCTATAAAAGAGGAGGGAGGGAAGGGAGAGTTACTGTGGGGTAGGTCTGAATCTGATAGGGATTGAGGGAAGGGGTTATGTAGGCTGTGAACTGTGGTTGAAAGAATAACTAAATAAAAATGGTTGATTGGGGAGAAAAACACTTTAACTGCTTGTTTTAGTCTTGACTGAAGCAAGCATGTGTTCTATCTTTACTTTGATTTTTGTATTAGGGCAGTATTTGGGAGTCTGTGGGAGAAGCAGGAGATATACATATGAAATGTAAATTATTACAAGAACACTACAATTGTGCTCTTTCCTGTTCTGGTGAGACTGCTCTTGCACTGTAGGAAAGGGCTCTGTCCTCATCTAAAAGGAAACTGATGGTCTGGAAGATCTGTTCTTGTCAAAGACCAGTTATTCAGGGCTCACTGAATGAAATTCCATGGCCTATACTACAAAGGAGGTCAGACTAGTTGATCTAATAGGCTCCCTCTGTCCTTAAAAGCCATGGAAATATGATGTACTTAATACTTGTCCTTATACTACCTTTCTACTTGATGTGCTCATGAAGTTAGATAGACATATTATCTGCCCTAATGCTAGAAGGCAGCAAGTTAATATACTTTTCAAAGCAGGATTGGCACAAAGAAGTGTGATTGGCATAGTCACTGTTTCCTAGATCAGAATTTTAATTTCTATCTGTGCTTGAGAGCCTTTTAGGAAAATCTGTTAAAGCAGGATTTTGATCTGCATGGGATTTAATGATACTCTGGTACGTTTTGTAGGAATCAGCATTACTCTGTGGTCCAAAAATCTCTCTTCCCCTGCTCATTTCTGATGAACTACTTCCAAGTCACCTGTTGCCTTCTGCCATACAGCTACCTATGTTTCAGTGGTGTTGCATTGTAAGAGTCTAGTCTGTGAGAAATTGGGGTTACCATGATAATTATAAAATATGGACCAGAACCTTGTTTTGACTGATCAGATACCCTATGCTGTTGCTGTACACTGGCTGCAATGCTAGTGCATTACAAATTGTTCTCCAAATATCACCAAATGTAGCACTCTTGATGTACAATAACCCAATACACAGGTTGCATGTACCCTTTTGATTTATTAATTCTACTTATTCTTTTCCTGGTGGTGGTGTCAATTCTTCTAATACTGTGCCATAGCTTAGTGCTTTACCATACTCCATTCATAAAGGAAATGTCTTAGGCTTCAGTGAGTGCCACAAAAGAAATGTACCACTACTGAAAATGGAATACATTTGGCTAGAGCAATTACATTTCTGCCAAGCACCTTATTCCAGAAGTTGTGTTATGTTTCATATTCCCAGAACACAGACAGTAAAATAAGTCAGTTGCATACTTCATACATCTCTAGCAAAGGATCAGAGGTCATGAACTCCACCTGTGCATTTTGTAGGGTATCCAATACATTTGTACAAAGTTTTATATTTCCTACAGCTTTCCCATAGCATTCCTTTTTGTTTTATATCTGTGTTCTCATAATTTATTGCACTGCAAATCTGAATGTGTTCCCGTTCCCTTCCTACAATTGTATTCCAAGCTGGTTTTAGGGTGGACAGGATCACTGTCAAGTAAACAAAGTATATAACTGAAGTACCTGATGGTATTTAAATCCTATTTTTTCTAAAGTTGTGGTCAGGTAACAGTAGGGTGACCATATGTCCCAGTTTGGCCAGGATACTCCTGGATTCCATAGCTTGGTCCTGGCTGGTTGGTCAAAAGTCCCAGGCCAGAGTTCGGCAGGGAGGGAGTGGCATATCCACAGTTACAAGTTACTTTTTTCTTACTAACTTTTTAGATAAGTGAGGGTTTGGATAACCTAGGTCATAGTGTAAACATTGATACAGGAGATGCTCTATGTGTCTGCAGTTTGCTGTATACTAGCCCAAGTCCCCTCATCTTGTGAAATCTGTTACAGATTCTCTAGCTAGATATTATCACTTGATTGTATTACTTATTATTATTATTTATTGGTCCCTGACAATGTGCTTCCTGATATCTAAACAATGAGAGAGAGTACTTGCCCCTCAGTGACATCTAAAACAAAGAGGAAGGACATGATAGTAGATCACAACCTATTTTATCAGCCAAATTATATAGGCACTATATATAAATACAGCTGTTCAACCAGTGGACTGCTGGTCACATGTGCCCCCCAAGGGGTTAACATGTGATCCCTAGGTTCCCAGCCTGGCCATGGCTCCCCCCCCCACTCCAGTAGCTATTGCCACCAGAGTCTTTTGGCTGCCCTTCCCTTCTCTTGCTTCTGCTGCCTGACCCCACCCCTACAGGCACAGCTGAGGGAGCCTGCAGCTGCATGGCTTGAAGATATCCCATGCAGCAAAGCATGGGGCACTGGCATGGTACAGTGGAGTGCCTGCTACATGGTGCAGCAGGAGTGACCCATGTGGCACTGTGTGGAGAGCCTGGGGATGCTCAGACAGTACAATGAGGGATGTGTGTACCCATAGCTACAGTGTGCCATAAAAGAAACATGAGAAAAAAAAGAGGTCAAACAAGCCACTCCTGAGAAAAGTAAAGACAGGAAGCAGATCTTTTATGGTGGTCTGATAAATGATGATTACAAGGGTGCCTCTGAACTACTCCTTGTCAAGATACAGAAAGACAGGGTTGTGGGGAAAGCACTCATGAGACCTCTCCTAAAACTGGTGCTAGGACAGCAAAAATGTGCCACAACCCAGTCCTTACAGCAGAGGGATTTTGGAAAGGCAATTTCATCATGGACCTCTCCAGATTTCCAGTGCCATACCCAACCCAAGTGTCAGACTGTAAAAAGTTGATGTTAGTTTTATTACTGTGGTAATGTCAAAGGAATCTACACAGTGATGGACCTCCCTTCCTCCCATTCTATCGGGCAGCATTTAAATGATTTATCAGTGATTTGGAAAAGTGTCTTTAAAATCCCCATAAATAAATGTGCTTACTTTCTTCTCAATCAAAGAGACCTTGCATCATCTTCTCTCACAGCTCAACATATCACCTCCCCTCTAAATCCCTTTAATGGCTTTCTCTCACCTTTTGTATCATATTCTCGTATTTCTTTGTCGTCTTAAAGTCTCTGCACTATATCCGTCTTGCCCTGGGTCAGCCCTTGTTTCTTTATAATCTACCTCCCATTGACTGTGTTCTTAAACTGCCCTCTCAAATGCTGCTTTGGATAACCTTTGTTCATGTTTATTTTATTTTAAATGTTACCATTTAGATTTGAAAAGTCTCTTTCAAATCTTGAGCACCAACCAACACTTCTCCACTGAATTCTCTCCATAAAACACACTTTGTCTGCATTAAGTTTGTCCAGAAGGTTAAACAGTCTGACCCTGGTCTTAAGTGTAAATATTCTCAATAGTTTCCTATTTCTGATTTATGCCAATCTGTATTTAGTCTCATTCACCAAAGACCATTTGGGAAGATTATATATTAATATGCAAATTAACTTTTTTTCTGACCAAGGTGCATAAAAAATAGCCTTAATCTATGTTAGTCCAATTATGAGACAAAAATAAAAGACTCTAAATACATATGTCTGTTGTGTCACAACCCAATTAAATTGTGCCCATGCCACTGAGCAAGAGATACCATTCAAATCATCCTCATTTTGACGATTAAGGGTTAAAAGACATCCCTGCCAAAAATTCCTTGAAACAAAACGCGACCGGAGTACTGTAGATAATTGGTCAGCTGAAATAAAATGCTAGGGGAAACTATATATAATTGGTCCAAAAATAAGCATAAGCTCCTCACACGTAGCACACACGTAACAGGTAGAGAAACCTAACCCACTACCTTGTAACTTGAGGAGACAAAGAGCTGCTGCTTGCCAAAAAATTAAAGATTCCACATAACGGCCCGTCATTGGATGTCTGTGTCAAACACCTCTGCCTATAAATAGTTTAACGGTTTCCGCCCAAGTCGGAGAACTCTGGGGATCTCACAGGAAACACCTGTGCTTGTCACCAGAGAGTTGGGGACTTGATCAATTCCCAATCAATCACCCCGTCAGTGTAAAATATTGACATAGAAAGTCTTGCAAGCCCGATCATTCGTTCCGGCGCCACGTCCGTCATTATCTTGTTGTAACCTGACTGTGTGCGTGTATTCAACTCTGTAACCGAAGCTTTATGCGTGTACTCAACTCTGTAACCGAAGCTGTAACGGAACAAAGGCTCGCCTGCGTCGTCATCACTATCTAGGCGACGTAAGTAAACAAACTCCTGTAACCTACACGTGTCTGTGCCTGGTTAATTCCACTCCATCCATCAATTACCTGCCTGCCGAGCCCTAAATCTAAACACTCCGGTGTGTGAGTCAGACAAGCTGCCGGCGGCTGCTCTGATTCACGACATGTTGAAGTATTTCATTACATATAAAATAGTTGTAGAGCTAGGAATGTATCAATTCTTAGCTTACTTCCCAAGATTTTGTACTTGAATAAATATGGTAGCTCGCATACAAATATATTGCATGGCTAAAATGATGTGTGTCTGCAGGAGCTGATTTTCCAAGATGGAGTCTAGGTGGTGTGCTGCAAAACTATTATTATGGTATCGTGGTTTGCAACTGGATATCAAATAAAGCAAATAAATCTCTTGCAAGAATCTTTTTCATTGAGTGGTCATTGAATATTGCAACAAGGATTATGGGGACACATCTACTATTTCTAAGGAGTATAAGGTTTGGGAAATGAAAGAGAGGAAGTGGCAGATACTTAGCAGGAGTGCTGAGATACTGTAAGGACGGGGAGATTCTGAACCTTAATCTACCTCATATCCTCAGGCTGTTAGTCAAAGGCACATGTGCAAGAGTTTCTCATACTACAAGGTATGTAGTAGGGCTGTGTGAAGCTTCAGTCTCTGATTCAATTCAGCAGAGATTTGGCCTGATTCGGTGGCCCTTTAATCTCTCCAAATCAAATTGGAACCCTCTGAATCGATTCGGAGAGATTCAGAAAGATTCAGTGATTCGGACACAGACACAACTTTAAATGTTTTTTCTACATACCTCTAGGTAGCAGGCAGCTCATGAATGCTGCAATGGTGGGGCACATGGAGTGTCCCACAGAAGCATGGGGGTCCCCAGCATACTCGGCAGCAGAAAAAAGGGACCCAAACCCGTTTCTGTCCGTCTTCTGGGTCTGCCGGGGAGCATGCTGCCCCCCCGCCTTAGCTCAGTGACTGGTGTCTTCTGGGTCGCGGGGGGGCACTTGAGGTCCCCCTGTGGCCAATCGCCAGGCTGAGAGGGCACGGAGTTGGGGAGGGGGGGCAGTGCACTCCCAGGCAGACCCAGAAGTGGACCGGAAGTACTTCCGGTCCACTTCTGGGTTTGCCACTGAGCATGTGGAGGGCCCCCCCATACTCCTGTGGGACATTCCATCTATCCCAGTATCGCAGCATTTATGAGCCACACTGGTACCTTGAGATACGTAGAAAAAACATTTAAAGCTTTGTCTGTGTCCGAATCACTGATTCTCTGAATCAGCATTGAACCTTCAGATTCAGATTAAGCCAAATTGAATCAGGGACAGTCATCCGAATCAATGAATCGAATCACTGTCCCTGATTCAGGTCAAATCCGAATTGAATAGGGCCCATTTCATACAACCCTAGTATGTAGCTGCAAATAACGAAAATATAGGAGCCGAAAGCTATAGATGAATGATGGGAAAAGGTGAAAATTATATTTTGAAAAATCTAGCCCCAGGTAGTTTGACTTTCTGGTATTCTGTTTCTTTCCTATATTTCAGGGCTGCCCAGCTTATGAGTGTGGGGGAATGTAGGGCCCATGACCATGGTGAAGGCTGTACACCCCCTGCACCACATGGAATACTACCCCTCGCAGGCACACACATGAGCACCCCATTGTGCACCCTCTGTTGTGAAATACTGTGAAGTCTACTGATGAAAAGTGATATTCAGAAGCTAGGTACTAGACTGATTTATATCAGCTGAGAATCCCTCCACATACAGCTACATACTACAGATTCCTTAGAGTTGAGATCTAAATAATTGGCAAAGACTTAGGACATGAGAAATTAAGGAATGTGATTTTTCCCTAAATCTATTTGATTATTCTTAATTACCAGTAGGAATAGCAATATAGAAAGAATTGGTCTTTTTGGCAAACAGTAACTGCAGATAATTAGATACATATGAAACAAGCTGAGATATTGCTAATCAAAGGTAGCTTACATTGCTACATGTGCATCTTCAAGGTTCTACCTTGCTGTTTTGGAAACCTGCCAAAATGTGTGTGTTTCAGTTCATTGAAATAACCATTGGCCAGTGGAATACTGTGACATGGCTCAGTATTGCACTAGGAAACTGGCCTTCAGAAGACTCTAGAAGTGTTCAATACACAGATAATACATGTGTATGATCTCTTTTGCATACAAGCTGTGAATAGACTTTATATTGTGCAAAAGAAATTATTTTGCTGGTAAAAAAAAAAATCCTTTTCTTCACCGAGAGGAGGAGAGAAAGGACTAATTTTATTTTTTGCAAATATTGCAGTAAACCACTTTTTTGCCAGGAGCACCAATCTGTTCACTATACTTTGTTATCATATACTGAACTTCAGATGGTCCTTTGCAAACAATGCCATGTTGTAGCAATGGTACAGAGATACAGTTAATTGTTTTCTATTTAAGGAAGATGGTGACAGGATTGAGGGGGGGGATCAGAGGAGGTTTTGTAATGTAAAAATGTTGATATTCTGCACAGGTGAGATCTCCATGGCTAGGTACAGACATCCAAAAAGCCTGAGGCAGAATCACTCTGAGTTATACTGTTTTCTGTAATAGTGTAGTTTAGATCAGTAGCAAACAGAACACACATTTGCCTTTTGGTGGGGATGCAAATCTTAGACCATTTTTTAAATCTCTACCATTTTTAAATCAGTTTGCGCCAAACTTCTGTTCTGTTATGGGTATAGACCAGTTTGTGATCACTTATACTGGTAAAAGTGTAATGTTATGTACCTGGTCCATGGGTGGTACATTGTGTGGGCATAATATACATGGTTGTATATGGCCCTATCTGCCTTTAAAGTGCATTTGTGACATTAGGTCTAAATGTTTCCATTGTTATTTTAATGATGTTTTCATGTTTAATTATAAATCATATTAGTACAGTCCTGACTGATATATCAGAGAGATTAAAAACAAAGCTGAAGTTATTTTTGAAGTTAAGAATTTTTCTAGTCTGTCATGTTTAGTCAATATGATCCACTCAAGAGTGGACCTGTCATAAAGGATACCAATGAATGGTGTTTAATCTATTAAATTTTAAAGGGAAGATGGACTCTTTAAATCAAACATTGCTTCATACTATCTCAGTTACACGGAAGTAGCCAATTCATGGATTTATTAAGGACATTAAGGAAGTTACAGTGGCCTATAAAGCATTATGTACTGTATCATGGCTTGTTCTCCTGTTAGATACCATTTAGTACCTACTTTTACTGTAAGGAAAATATTTTAGTTCATATTTGTCATATTTTAGAGTTAGGCAAATATTTAAGAAAAGCATTCTGACAGACATTGGTTCAGATCAATCCTAGACATCCATTTTGGTGGCATTCATGGCTCCTTTGAGCTGTGAATTTTCTCTCTGTTGGTATGGCTCCTGGCCACCTCCAATGGAAGATGTTTTCTTTTCAAACAATACTAACTTTTTAATAATGCACTTTTAGAGTGAAACGAAAGTGTTTTAGTTTGAGATGCCATGACTGTGACCCAAACCACATCTGAGTGAACGTTTCAAAACATCAGTGATATTTTCACTTAAATTAATAGGATATTGAGTTTTTCAATAAACTTCACAAAAAAAGTTGATACTTGGAAATTCCAACAAGCCATAGCCAAAAAACCCTGTTGCAGTACAAAATTAATTTAAACTATTTGGCAGTAAGAGGCTAGCATGTCTTGACAACTTGTGGCACTAGTGAACTCCAGCGTGTCAACATATGCCAAATTAACACTTTCCATCTAAATAGTGTTATATTGGAAAATGATAATGGCTGCCATAAATCTTAGCTGTGGTTAAAGCTGATGAGTGTGCTAAATGGACAGAGCAATGAAATGCCCCTTAATGCCACATTTTTCCATGATTTAAATGAAACACCACTAATATATAGATATGTATATAGTAATGTTTCATTTAAATCATGGGGAAAATGTGGATTTGGAGTTACTTTTTTAAACTGAAAATTAGGAATTTTTTAAATGAGAGAGAACCAGGATTTCATAGATTTCATATTTCATAGACATTAGGGCTGGAAGGGACCTTGCAAGATCATTGGGTCCAGCCCCCTGCCCAAGGGGCAGGAAGTCTGCTAGGGTGAAATGATCCCAGCAAGATAGGCATCCAAGTGTGTCTTAAAGGTGTCCAAGATAGGTGCTTGCACCACTTCTGGGGGGAGTCTATTCCAGACTCTGGGGACTTGGATGGTAAAGAAGTTTTTTCTTATGTCCAGTCTAAAACAGTCTTCTCAGAGTTTGTGACTGTTAGACCTTGTCATCCCTTGGGGTGCCCTGGGGAACAGATGTTCTCCCAGTTCCTGGTGCACACCCTTTATATACTTATAGGCTGCCACCAATTCCCCCCTGAGCTGTTGCTTTTCCAGGCTGAAGAGTCCCATGCCTTTCAGCCTTTCCAGTCTTAAGACCTATTCTCTCATCTACTGATCATGCGTGTGGCTCTCCTTTGGTCTTTCTCAAACTTCTCCACATCCTTCCTAAAGTGGGGAGCCCAGAACTGAATGCAGCACTCCAGCTGCAGCCTCACCAAGGCTGAGTACAGGGGGAAGATGACATTCTGGATCTTGCTTGAGATGCATTGATAGATGCAAGCCAGGTTTTTTTTTTCTTTGCTTGCTGCGGCATCGCATTGGTGGCTCATGTTCATCTTGTGGTCAATCATAACCCCCAAGTCTCTTTCGGCAATGGTCCTAGCAAGTGTAGCATTGCCAAGCCTATAGGTATGATGTCGATTCTTTTTCGTGAGGTGAAGCACCTTGCATTTCTCAGTGTTGAATGCCATCAGGTTTTGATCTGCCTACCTTGCGAGCCTGAATCGTCAGTCTATCCTCTAGTGTGATCACACTTTCCTATAGTTTGGTGTCATCAGTGAATTAAGCCAGTCTGATTCTGATACCTGAATCCAGATAGTTTATAAATATGTTAAAGAGTACTGGTCCAAGTACAGAGCCCTGGCGAATGGCACTGGTCACCATGCACCATGTTGACATGGTTCCATCACATGTCTGGGTCTGACCACGGATCCAATTCCCGAGCCATTGGACCAAAAGGTTGTTGAGGCCGCAGTTCCCCAGTTTAACCATGAGGAATTTATGGGAGACCAAGTCAAAGGCTTTTTTGAAGTTCAAGTAGATGATATCAACCTCTTCTCCTTTGTCCAGGTGATGTGTCACCTGGTGACAGAAGGATATGAGGTTGGTCAGGCAAGACCTACCAGGATCCCCAGTGATGATTTGCAAATGCAGGGACTAAGGGATTCTTTGTAAATTCTTTCTGTGAGAGAGCGGCAGACAACTGGCAGGTGATCAGGGAAGCAGATTGTCTCTGGAGTGAGCAGAGGATCAGAACTGCTTGGTAGAAACCGGCTTGCTGGAAAGGCAAAGTTAGAAATGGTAAGCAAGGAACTCCCTGCTGGTGACTGCTTCTGTTGTCTGGGGGAACATGACTGCATATATGCTCTGTAGAGCAACAGCATTACACCCAGGAAATAGGTACCCGTTTCAATCAGTTTCTCCTCTCAGATGGAACAACCCAGCAAGACCTCAAATACAGGCTTAACCACTCAGGTCTAATGCAACTTTATATAGATATAGACATATGCAGATAGATTCAATAGACATGAAAGATGGGGGGGGGTAGGGGGGAATATACATAAATTCCAATATTGCAACTCTTAACTGAGGTCCATGGGAAAAGTTAAATGTAAGTGCATAAATGTTTAAAGGATAAGGGCTATATTAAAAGTTGGTTTGAATGAGAATTTTGCCAGGGTAACTATGGCTGAATAATGCAGATTTGCTGTTGTTTATTTTCATCTTGATCAACTAGCATATATAAAAGTTTAAAGAAAAATCTTGAAAAATTGTCTCAAAATAGTCTTTACCTCCATGTTATGTATCATTGGCTTTTCCTTTCTTTTTTTGCATTACGTAGTATAGTCTGGCAAAAAGTGTGTGTGATGTTAATTGTTAGACTTGTTTATTCCAGGGAGAAACCAATAGAGCACTTACAGTAATTAACATATTTTCTCTGGTCTTCTCATTTTGTTAATGATATCTTATTGAAGGCTGTGCAATAATTACTGCCCACTGAGGTACATACTCTGAAATAAATTAATGGTCAATGACCAATAATGATTACACTGATAATAATATAAAGTGAAATATAAGCAAACATTTTTCTAGAAATTAAAAACAGTGTGTTTGAAGCTAAAATTAAACTGTGCTGTTAAACGGTGCTAAAATTATTTTATCAATTCATCAGAAAAGCATACAGAAAATTCTTTTCCCCAACCATAGGCTAATGTTACAGCCATTTTTCACTTTAATTTCCAAAACATTTCTTCAACTGGCTGCTTAAGGAACAATATAATCTGTGAAGAAAGCTGAACAATTTGTGTTGACTGTTTATAATTTAAAGATATATTGTCACGCTAATTGGAATTAAAATTTGAAATTTTTGTTAAAAAAAGTTTTCCAAGAGCCCTAAACTAAGGTCTAGTTTTTCATGCAAGAAAGAGCTCTTCATCTTAGAAAAAGAAATAAGCATTAAGCATTTCCTTGCCATTAGTGCAACACAGACATAAGATGTAACAACAAGTAGAATCTGATTATTAATTAAAGTGACTAGCCTGGGTATTTCTGAAGTACAACATAGGTCTCCAGATTTTAGCAACGCTTTTACTTTTAATAGCACAAAGTGCTACCTTTGTAATGTAGGAAAGACCATTTGTTTCTAACATATACATTTCAACCTTACAACATTCTGTTCATTAATTTTTTTTCCATTTCAGCCTACTATGGGCCTGATCTTGCACTGATATAATTTGGAGTGAAACCCAGGCTAGGCAGAAAAGCAAAGAGAATTTTGCTATTGAAACAACAGATTCACTCTCAGAGATTTCCCGTTAAAATACCATTAAATCTAGCTTTTAAATCCTAGGAGATAATTTCTTATTTGTGACTTGTGACCCTTAAAAGGTGTCCAAAAATTGTATGCTTCTCCAGACATCTTGGGTGGAAAATTGTGTTTAGAAATCTTTTAAAAATAAGCTCTTGATCAAGAGCTGCAGATTTTTGTGTTAGTGCTGAAAATACCAAAATAATATAAGACTTCCCAAGCTATTTTGGTTTTTCTTCTCTCAGTTCAGAACAGGAATTTCAGAGGCAGGTAGAAAAAGGCAAAAAATTTTGGAGCTTAAAATTTATTTCAACTTTTGTTTCAATTCTGTTCCAGATTGGTTTTCTTTTTTATCTGATCTGACTGATCTATTCCTCATTTTCATCTAACTGCATGCATGTTAAACAATTACAGTCTCACTCATTGCATCAGATGTTGTTTCAGTTACACTGGTGAGAAACTGTGTAAAGACCAGTTACACTGGTGAGAAACTTTAGTAAAGACAATTGAATAAATGATGAGTAAATCTGAAGAAAGTGTGTGAGACCTAAAATTGAAAATAAAATTCAAACCTGGTATTTGCAGCCATCAAGCCACTGAGTTTAGTGAAATTGTGTCATTTTACATCAGTGATGAATTTAGCCCTGTCTATATAACTCCTAAATCTCACCTTACATCAAAAGTTCAAAGATTCAAAAGAATAAGACATGGCTCTGTAAAGTATATTTTAAATTAAAACCTAGTGAAAAACATGTCTATTGATTTCTGGATGACAGTCTTGGAAAATGTGTTTCTACTGGCAGCTATCCCCTTCCTTTCTCACCCCAGCCTCATCAAGAAACCAGTATCTAGAGAACATAGGAGTTGACAGAACAGAAACAAAAAACTTTTCAGTTCCTCTTTCTCATTTTTTTTCTGGCTGTAGAGAGGTGGCTTAAAAGGGCAAGGTGTATTAGGCAAAAGTATTTATTAAAGGTTGGAAATGTGGTCTGTTGTTTAAAGAAAACCAAGACATCCAACTGATTTTAATTTTATTTTTAATGTTCATGGGAACCAGCCTTACATGCCTGGCTGAACTTGAGTTTGGATTTTAGCAGGTTTTTATTTGAGCCCAACTTGGCTGTTTTTCAAAGTGTCCAGATTGCTCACATTAAATCTGAATAAGCACTACCCACTAGTTTAATCCAAGTCATCTGGTACACCTCTAATTAGTGTTAGTTAAAGTTGAAATTCATAACAACACAAAATGTTGCAGTTTGGGATCTATTTAGGAAACTCCTAATTGTAAAATTGCAGATTTATTTTTTCTACAATATTGTTTTGTTTAATCTTTTTAATATATGAAGTTGGCAATACCGTGATGGCAATAAAATATCCAAAAGTTTTCTGTTAGATAAGAAGATTTGTTTTTATCTTCTCTCTTTATCTGGGCATGCATATAATATGCATGTGTATCTGTCTCTGTAGACATAAACACATATCTAAACTTATATAAATTTAGCTGTTGGCCTTGCTAATCTAATAATTAAGTATAACTATAAATTATGCCCAAGTCAGTAAAATGTGTGCACATCTGTGAGTATTTCAGCAATTTTCCAATAACTATGCACCACTTGCCACAGCATTTGGATACAAATTAGTTCCTAGTCTTAATCCATTTGTAATAACTGAAAGGCAAATTATGTGTTCTAAAAGAATCTGCCCAGCCCCTTCAATCTTAAGTAAGACTTCACATTGAAGTCAATGACAATTTTGCCTGAATAAGAACTGGAACCATAATGTGCATATAACATGTTTCATCATATTTATAATATTTTTATCTTAGAAATGTAGCTTGAGAATTACTACCCTTGTGCAACGGTAGGATTTTTGTTTCTTAAACTAACAAGTTTCTGCTTTTTGCACTATAATGAATATTTAGATCATGCTTGTTTTTCATTGAAATGCTACCTTTTAAAAAGATGACCTTATTAGCTAAATTGTACTCCATGAATAGTATGTACTGATTAATATATATATATGTATGTGTGTATGTATATATATATATATATATAGCAATAATTTATGCTCCCTCTGTATTGAAATGTTCCACACATTATTGCTTGTTTGCTGTTCTGATTTTTTTTACATTAATTATTAGAAAAACCTTAGTTAAACAACTGCAGTTTTTTTATAGTATTAAACCATAGTTTTCACACACATGCAGTAAGAAACAAACTAAAAGAGTAGTTAAGTGTTACATATATTTTTTTCTTCCAGTGCTCTTGTTTTCATTCATGCTTGCAATCATATTCTGGACATAAAAATATCATTTGACTTGTTTTCCTGGATTCATGTCAGCATCTCTGTTCTGGAGCTGAATGGATCATGTTTACAGAGTCTTTTCAAGGGCATCTGTTCTTAGCCACAGCTGAGGATGGGGCCCAGAGAGCTGACTGGAAGGATCCACCTAGAATTTGTTGAATTAAGTCCTTGCACCTGGATATAATTGTCATGCTGCTGTGCTGGGGTTTTCTTAAGCTACTGGTAAAACAAATTAGCTCAATTTAAACTGGCATCCAGTAGGGAAGCAACAACTCACCTCATATAATGTTTTTCAAATAATTATTTTTCTATTGCCAGTTTTGCCTTATGAATATTTTCCTAGAGGCTGGGTGAGCCTTTTTTTTTTTTAGTTAAACATAAGAAGTGATAAAAATTCTATTCTGTCTGTTTACTGTTGTGCTGAAACACAACTGAGATTTGAATACTACGTGATTACAGATTGTACATATCTATATTTTTAGTAAATATTTGAGTAGATAGCCTATAATCCATGTCATGTAATGTGAGGAAAATACAAACCTTACTGTTAATGTTTTGTGTACTTTTCTCCAGGTTTGCCACAGTAATGACACAACCATTTATACATTTGGGAAAGATTTGTGCAAGTATTTTGCTGAAAAATAGACAAAAGTATTCATTTATGTTTGGCAAGGGAATTTATAAAAATACTATGGGATCTAATTTCATTATGTATTTTAGAGCTGTTTTATATTAGAAACAAAATTCATAGACTTCCTAAAGCATCCACAAAGGTTCATCCTTTAGCTGGGTTTGCAATAGCAAGACTTATTAGAATCCTTAGTATATATTCTTGTGTGTTAGCTTTAGCTTTTTATCATATTCTCCAAATGTAGACTGGAGTGGAAGCAATAAAGATTAACTTTTAAACTGAACATTTAGGATGATTTCCCTGGAAAAAGCTGTTATGTGTACTGAGTCCCTAAGTGTTAAATTTATGTGTTGTTTTTAAATGATGAGATAATTCAGAGAAGACAAACATTATGTTCACTGAGTGAAGATGGTAGATATTTTTCAATGTGTGTAGTACCATTACTGCATAACTAGTCCATGGTGGACCAGATATGATATGTTTGGGAATTGCTTATGTCATTGTGGGTACCAGCTGAATGTCTTCCCTCAGACACAATTCGACTGGAAAAAAAATCTGTATTTACATAAAGGATAACCAGGTGACTTTCTATTGGCTACCCTTCACATAGGCAGGCATAAATTATTCGAAATTGGTCAAGAGTAAGTTTTATGTTTAAAAAAATTGATTTCAGGTCTTCCTATTTCAGATTGTGACATAAAAATAAATCCTTACTCAGGCCACTTCATCTAGAATTGTGAAAAATTAAATACAGCAGACCTAGAAATCATAAGAGTGTGTGTGTGTGTGTGTGTGTGTGTGTGTGTGTGTGTGTTGAGGGGGGGGCAGCTGTGGTTTTTGAAAGATGGTAAAATATCCAGAACGCAGATATTAAATACAGCAGCTTCTGTCAACCTCTCAGCTATAGTGTTGGAACATGCCCATGCCAAACCATTATTCTAACTGCAAAGCTACATGCAGGTTCCCAGAGAAACCTAACACTACATTTTGCAAGAATGTTTGGAAGGTGGTGTGTGTGTGTTCATACGCATGCATGTGTTCCAATTATGAATGAAAACAAATTTCAAAATGTTGCAAGTAGCTGTGCAACAGAACTGGCATTCTTCAGTTATTTCCAGTAGTCATGGCAGATAAAGGAGAACCCTGAATCTGAACTTGAGATCCGTGGTTCTCAGTTGCAGCAAGGCCACCTTATACCCAGCACTCTCATTTCCTCAGCCAGCCTGCTCCCAAAAAATAATCCAACAGAATTTTTGATGGAAATCGATACATCTTTAGAGAAACATTTCAGCTTCAACAAAGCATTCTCTTTCATTTTAGCAAAAATGTCTTCTCATGCTGGCTGCACCAGAAAATGCATAGGGAATTCAGCTTCCTGATTGTGCAAATGCTCCAAGATCCCTCTTCAGTGGATCCATGAAAGTGCTAAACCTCTTGGTCATTTCAGCTCAACTTCACACAGACAGGGTCTTATACGAGTGACGGTCTTGTTGACTTCTCCACTGGCTTTAGTATAAACCTAAGGGTACTGGCAGTTTCTGTAGCAGAAAAGGATAAGTAGATCTTGCTGATTTGGTTATCATTTTCTTAACCTTCATGGGGTGGTGTGTTGCTCTATAGATTTACTGTGCTGCAATTTGTTGTGTAATTGTACATCCATAACAATAGTTGTTTTCATTTGGTTTAACCAAGAGTAGAACTTGGCCCTCAGTTTTCCATATAAATGTACATAGGAATGGGTAAGCAAGTTAGTGTTACTTTTAGTAAGGTTTTTTAATATAATTTTTTTCTTATTTTTTCCCCTCAAAACCTTTAGCTTCTTTCTAATGTTTGTAGGTGATTTGATAACTGCAGCATTTTTTTTCTGTGCATTTGAGTCTTCTGCTTGAGGTTCCAATCTGGCTAGCTAAGATGAAATGGGAAAACACAATAACAAGCCTAGCTTAAGAGTTTTATTTTACACAGTAATAATCCTAGGCCTCCATTTATGAAGATCAGGCTTCCAGTGGGAAATTAAACTAAGCTGAAAATCATAGTAAAACCTAAACCAAGTAGACTGAGAAAATTGCTCCAGTGTTTCTTGTTCTTTAATGCTTATTAATTGAGATAATGTTAAAACCAAAAGGAAGCAAGTGATATCCTGTTCTTTTCTGTTGTAGCATGGATTTTTGTTTGGTAAACTCCATGTCAGATCTTGTAATTTAATTATTGAACTCACAATGTGAATAAATGCACAGACATGACTAATAGCATTCTCTTATAATTCTATTACTGCATAACAGACCTGGTTGGTTTTAAAACTCAAATATTTAGTGTTAAAAATATAAATAGACTGTCATACCTGCCATTTTTTCTTACTTTCTTTTCATTTTGTTTCTAGGTCTATTTAATAGAAAAATGCAAGTGATGCGTTTGACTGGTTTGGATCATCTGCACATTTTCTATTTTTCAAAAAAAAAAAAAAGTAATTAATTTTTTTTCATTGCCTATCAGCCAGTAGGAGAGGTACAGGCAAGAGTGGATTTATGCACAAAATACAAAAGCCAAGCTCAAGACCTTTCTTATCATCTTACAGAATCTATGTGCAATAATTACTGGTTAAACTTTCTGCCCACTATGTTACTAAATGACATCCAAGGACTGTTGTACTTTTTGAACCAATAGCTGTATATAGTGACCAGCATCGTTCCTGAATGAAAAAAATGACCCAGCCACTGGTGAATGGCACTCAGTAGGTTTCCCATTGAACTACACTGCAAAACAATGATCCACATTGGTAAATCATTCTGTGTGCCTTTTAGTTCTTAAGCATATCCTATATTGGACAGCTTCCATTCATTCTGGCACCCACAGCAAACAAATGTAACTATGCATCAGAGATGAAAGTGAAAATGCATATGTTAAATCCCAAATGGAAGCAGAAGAGTGTAATATATACATAGAGTTGCTTAGCAACAAACATGTTTTGGCCATAGGAATTGTGGCATCAGTCAGAGAAGCAAGAAAGAAGCTATTCTGCCCTACTTGTCTGTCTCCCTTGAAGCTTCATTAAGGGTATTCTCTTATTTTTTTACAAACTGAAAAATAAGACTATTGTGGACATTTGATTATACTATTAATAGAACTGGCTGTCTGACAACAAGATTTTTCTTTTGTAATAGAAAAAAATGGTTTTATTTCAGATTACTGGCATAATGAAGCTTGCCCCTATACACCCAGTTAGCTTTATCACCAGCTAGGTTATTCACTTCAGAGCCCCTGCCATCGAGTTCAAAATTTTAAATGAAAACCAAGGATACTTTTTTCT
>NW_005842299.1:338706-379454 GCF_000455745.1 Alligator sinensis | reverse complement strand
CTTTCCCTGCTCCCCACAAATATTCATCCCATTTTGGACCGGCTTCTTTTTCAGCTTCTATACTACAAGCTCTTGTTTGGTTAATATTTCACATCCACAGGCTGCAGCTGCACAAGATGCTGTCTGGGCAGTAGCTCAATATTACTGCGCAGTAGTGTCATGTGGCAAAAACTGTGACATGATGCTATTGTGGAGTAGAATTGGGTTACTGCACAGTAGCATTACAAAAATGGTTTTTACCTGCAATATTGTGCAGTAACTTGGATTAGTGTGCATTTATTTAGTACTTGTACAAACAAGTACTAAATAAATGTGCAGTAACAACTGTGCAGTAGCAACTGTGCAATAGTGTCTCATGTTGATGGGGCCACAGAGTGTTATGTATTTTCAGAAGGCAAAATAAGCTTTTCATGGCTAATCTGTGGCTGTAGATAGGGGAATAGCACTTTTCCGATTTTACAGATACTGATACAGATACCAACACACACAGAAATTCTCAAAAAACATCCACAGGAATCTTCAGCATTGGTCTTCAACATTGCCTTATCTCCACTATATAAGCTGCGTTGTTTCAGACCATTAAGATGTGACACTACAATGCCTTCTGAAAATGAAGAACTGGTCAGTGGCAGATATGTGATGAGAAGTCCTGAGGCCCAGTACATTCCTATGTACATGTAATTCCCAGTGAAGCAATTGGGTATGAATTCATATGCAGCTGACAGATAATTAGGTGCCTTACTTTCAGCAACCTGTGTATTTCACAAGACCATGGTGCTTTTCATGTATAGGAAGACATGATCTGCATTTTTGAGGTCAAACAGACTGTCATGTTATTGAAACAGAAGTGTCACTGAAACCGTTATTTGTTTAATTTTAGAGTTATTTAAGATGAAGAATATATGTATTTTATTTGACGGGGGAGAGAGCTGATCACCAACGAGGTATCAGAAAATTTACAGCACGTACTTCAACTGCTCGCCCAAAAAGACCTTTTCCACCAGATTAATAACTGAGAGAAGCATAAAACATATATGAGAACGCAAATGCTGTTAGATTTAGGAAGTTATGAGTGAACTGTTTGAGAGGTAGACAATGGGAATCTGGCATCAAAAGAATGTGAGACATATACATGGTTTGAGGAAAAGATGGCTAGGAACTTAACCACAATCTTTTAGAAATATCTGCTGTAACAAACCCATTGACCCAAAGTTCTCTTGTTACTCCACAGTCTTTGGTGGGAAAGGGAATAACACAAAGCAAGCCATGTGTTCCACCTCCAGCTAATGCCTTTCACATGAAACAGTAGGCTGAGGAGAAAACCTGTCCCGACTACTTATCTTCACCCTGTTATGGTTCTCTTACTTATCTCTCATTTCCTCCTAACACATTTAAGGCAGGGCTGAAGGACTGTGGTATCTTGTGTGCATAACACAACGTGACAAGGCATAAATGTTGCGGTCTGGGGAGAAGGGGAATATAATCATTTTGTAATGGGTTCTATGTTTTTTCTTCAAAGTCGGTGCAGATGAAAGGAAACTCATACTAGTCACACACCAACTGCTGTTAGTTCATTTATCTTCCTTTTGTTCACTACAGAGTTATATTTATATTTAAAATGTTAACAAATATATTTTAGTAATATTCCATACTTGTATAGGAGGAAGTTAATAAAGCATAGACATACACATCACTTATGCCTTTTTTGGTCCCTGTGTTCATTTTGGAATGAATGGCTTTATGCTTGCTTGACAGTAGAGTTGACAGCCTTTAATTCCTCTTGATTAGTAGATTAATCTCAAAAATCAGAAAGAACTAAAGTCCAGATCCTCAAAAGTTTTAGGCACTGAACTCCCATTGAAATTTATGGATGACAATATCATCAAAGGAATGTGGTGGGTAGTAGAATAAGGCCTTCATTTCTCCACATTAAGTTACTGTAGTGTTTTTACTTGCTACCTTTATTTTCTGCCATTTTTAACTGTCCTGCCTATCCAGCCTGTCAGTATTACATTGGTTAGATATCGAAGATGTAGCCTATATCTATCAGTGGCAGTATCTTTGGGGGCATTTCAAGAATATGGGGCAGCATACTACAAAGCATATATGGAGAACCTGTGAGAGAAAAGGAGTTTAATGGTGGCATCCAAGATGGCTGCAAAGGTAAAAGGGACAGACAAAGGAACACAAAAGAAGATGGGGTTAGGGGTAGGGACTTGAAGGTAAAGATAAATTATTCATTTTAATCCTTGTTACAATCAGAGGTGGATTAAGGTGTACTGGGGTGCTGGGCGAACACAAAATTGGAGACCCCCTCCCCCATGGCAGTTGGGCTGCAAGGGGCGGGGTGGGGCACCTTCCCCTCCTGGTGCTGGCATGGGAGGCTGGGTGAACCCTGTTGGGCTGGGGTGTGGGGGGGACATGCACCCATCTTCTCCCTGTTCCCTCCCCCTTCCTTGCTATGGCCAAACATGCATGCACACATAGGCACACACACACAGGCATGCACACAGATGGGCATGCACTCTACTCCCACTCACTCTCTGCACATGGACACAAAGACACAAACACACTCTCCCTGCCATGAACACAGGCACACACACAGGTGCAGATGGGCATGCACTCTACTCACTCACTCTCTGCACATGGACACACAGACACAAACACACTCTCCCTGCAATAAACAGATAGATACACGCACACACATGCACACAGGTGCACACACAGGCGCACACACACAGAAATAGATGCACACAGATGTACAGACGTGCACACAGACACATGGATGCATGCACAGACACACAAATGCTCACAGACACAAACAGATGCACACCCATACACACACACACACACTCACACACACACAGACAAGCAGGTGTGCACGCACACACAGACACAAGCACATGCACACAGACACACAGACACAAGCAGACACACACACACACACACACACACACACACACATCCACCCCCCCCCCCCCACACACCCCCCCCCCCCCACTCAATCACTCTGAGGCAGTCCCCTCCCCACCATGCCATCCACAGCTCCATCTCGCTCCTCGCTGGCCCCGTTGCACTGGGGCCCTGCTGTGTCTGTGCTACTGCACACATGCATGGGGTCAGCTCAGGCCAGGAGCATCATGCTGTGCCTCTGCAGGCAGGTGGCAGCATTGGAAGGGGTGCCTATGTAGGGCTAAGGTGAATTTTGGGGGGCTATAGCCCTCCAAGGCCCCCCCCAAGCACTGTCGCCTGTCTGGAGAAGTGAGGTGCTGCATGGCACTCCTGACCCAGCCCCTCCCCCACCCAGGCACAGCAGTGCACAGCTCTCCCAGCCAGTCCAGCCCCAGTCTGCGCCCCCCCCCCCCACAGCCCCACTGGGGAGGGGCCCTGCTCCCAGCTACAGCAGGGAAATAAATGTGAAAGCTGGGGTTTTGCGCCCAGTTTAAAACCCTGCTTTTACTTCCCTGCTGATGAGGATCCCAGGGCTCGGAATTGATAGGGGCCCCTGCGCTTGTGCCCAGCTACTCATGCATTAATCTGCCTATAGTTACAGTGGAAGGTTTTTTTTGCTTAAACCAGCATCTACTAAAGAAAGGCCTTTAACCAAAACTGTGGTTCTACATACTCACCCCTGATGTATCAAAATTCATATCTGTATCAGCAGTTCATAGTTCACTTTTGTGATTTATAATAGGTCAAATCAATTTACAGCATGAACTGGTGGACTTGGAAATCTGATCTTCAAATTCAAATGTAGTGGCTTGAGAGTTCATTTCCAATAACTTCTAATATTTTTTTCACTGTTTTTATCAAGAAGCTTTTGCCATTTAAAAAAATTCAATCGCTATCTTAACCCACCACAATAATTAACTCTTGTTCAAAATAGATTTTTTTGCCTTGTGAAATATAATGTTGTTGTTTTTTTTTAAATTCTTTTTTCATGAAATAGACTTTGTTAAAATTATTAACCATACAGATTGACACGTGATGTTGATAAGCAAGATGAAACTTTGCTCATCTATAAGTGTATGTATATATTTGTTTTTACTGTTTATGCTGTGATGTTAATATCAAATGCAAAATCCATGCAAAAAGCCTTACTTTAATTAAGATGTTTTGGCCTATATTCTGGAAAGTGGTCAGAAAGCTCTACAATCTTCATGCCAGAAGATTGACAAGGTTTTGACAAGGTTTTCTTTCAAGGGGAAGAATTTGAAGCTGAAAGCTTGGGCAAGGAATATTACATATCGAATTTCTCTTGACTTTTGTTGTGTTCTTCCTACTCCATGCACTCCCTAGTTATCATTTCTGCTGTCTTCAGCTTCTTCAAGCACTTTCTGGCTCTATGGATACAATCTATGCAAGACTCCCTGAACAAATGTTGTTCAAGCTCCCTCATGAAGGGAAAGCCTAACCCTTACCCTTAGCTGGTAAAGAGAATCACATTTTTTATTAAGATGCAATGAATAGTATCCCTTTGTAAATTATATAATAAAGGAACTGGGGACAGAATGTTGTGCAATAACCCGTGTTGTATGATCCTTGACCACTGGTTGTTCCTGTTTGAAATCTGGTACCATCTCTCTCAATCTAAGTTGCATTTAGTTTGTTGTGTGAAAAGCAGGTTCAAATCTCTGAAGAAATCTGAAGGTTCCTTTGGCCTTATTGGAGTCCTAAGGATTCATTTAGGACCCATCCTTTGAAGGGTAGGCATTAGGACAGGGACACTACTTGCTGTTGCATATAGAGCATTATGTATACATCTGTGGTGCTGTATAAATAATACACAAAAATCTGTATTGTTTCTGAAACTGCACAAAGCCTCAGAATCTAAAAGAAAATTCATCTCAGGCCCCTAGATCCCAGGGCGTCATTAAGATGTGTTGTACCATGCCAATGCATTTTGGCTCTTCTCCCTATTGGCACCATGCTGCAGTGAACTCCTCCATTGTGGTTACCCACTATCCCACTGTCCAAGAGGGCATTGGAAAGGCCTAGAGAATGAGTAAATACTACATTGTGCACTGCCTAGTTTTTTGCTTGCAGATGTATTGGCTGCTAAAAGGCTCATCCCACAGAGTGCCTGCTCCTTGGCTTCTTCAGTGTCTAGACTACTTTCCATGAGCATAGAAGCGGTTAGAGTAAGTTGCATGGTATTCACTCAGAGGAGCTTTGGCAGGCTCACAGGACGGGAGAGCATGGACTTGACTACTGCTCCCCTGCCTGCTATTTTCAGTGCACTACTTTGCTCCTCTCACAGCAGAGGGGAGCATTTGGCAGTACTACTGCTGAAGGGGAAGGCAATTCCAAAAAAGGATTAGGGTTTGAGAGAATGTGCTAGGCCCTGAACCTACCACATTGGTGGCTTTGCTATTTCCTGGGCTCCCATAGGTATTCTCTGTGGGAGGGAAGGGCATGAGTTTTGTCAGTTTTGTTGAACTGAATTGGAGTTATCAAGGTAAAATTTCCCAAAACATCCAGTATCTTGGGGTAGAGCTGATCAAAAAGAAGAATCCCTCTTCTGTGGAAAAATCTGACATGCTACAATTTAATTTTTGTTGTAAATTAGAATGGAAAAGAGAACTCTGTCCTGCAATATTAAACTTTTGAAAAAAAAATTATTGTTGTTGTTAAATTAAAACATTTTATTGATTAAAAACAAAACGTGTCATTTTTATTTTTAAGGTATATTACCAAATACAATACATTTTGAAATAAAGAAAACTAAACAGCCCAATCAGGAAAGGTCAAATGTTTCTTTAAAAAAAAAAATAAATAAAAATATATATATTAAAAAAAAAAAATATATATATATATTCAATTTTTGAAACTGTCAGGGCAAAACTTGCAGTCCTACAAAACTGTTGATTTCAACAAGCCACATTTTCCAAAAGAGAACATTTCAGCAGCAAATGTTTATGCACCTCCTAAAAGTCCTACTGACATTTCAATAGGATGTCAGCTCCCAAATGACTTAGTCATGTTTTGAAAATTTCACCTAGGAGCGGGTCATGTAATTTGCACTTCAAATACTATTCAGCCAATCGGTGGGAAAATCTGTGTCATTTTTGTTTCCTGATCAAACTGAACATTGCTTTTAAGAACAGGTTGAAGCTCTGTTCATAAAAGCACTACTCCAGATTTATACCAGCATTAACTTCATTGCTCTAAACCAGTAGTAATACTGGTTCTTTGGCCCCTGCTACACATAACATATATATCACTATTAACTGATTAATCACACAGTAAATTTAGACCAGCCATAACTTCAAAGTAATTAACACACAATAAAAATGATTATTCAGTTATGAAAAGGACCAACCATCTACAAAGTTAGTGCTAAAAATGTGTAACAACTCAAAAACTGATTTCTATTCAGCTTTAACTTGGAAGTGTAGCAGGGCCCTGTATCTGGCTTATTAAATCTGGCCTGTAAATCTCTATGTTGAACAAGATCTCTAATTCCTTAAATCAGTCATATCCCCACAATGTGCATATGAAGGCCAAAGAGACAGGGATACAGATAAAAGAGTATCCACAGGGACCTGACAAAAATTAATTTCTTATTGAAGTAATGAAATAATTAATAAAATGCTTGTGTATCTTTATGCTTTTGAAAACCATTTGCCTCAGCTCCAGTAATGCTCTGAAACAAGGATGCTGATTATATGACCAATTGTTTAGCATGTGTTTCTAAACTGGTTTAAAATTACCAAATTAATCTCTCTAAGGTATTAAAAGCTTATTTGCACAAGCTATGTAAAACTAAAAGGGAAGCAAAGCACTTTACCTGCATTGATACAAAAACCAGCAATAGCAACTATTTGTTTTTTGTAGCTGTTGTGGCTTTGGGAGCAAGTAAATATAAACAGCAGGAAACACAAATACAGAGGCAGTGCAATTGGAGGTTGTCAGGAAGCAGTATGGTGGCTTCAGGAGCTGAATTCTGCTTGAAATAAGCTTTGTCTCAGTATGCGTAAGAGGCTTTGGCACTGTATCAGACCTCTGGGGAAGCCACTCAGCAGGGTGGGGATTACTATAGTTTGTGCTTCCCAATTCACAGCAAACTTGCTTCCCTGTCATACTCATGCATTAACTCTCTGTGTACCACCTCTCTGCTTTCTGTGTGTATTTGTTTTCTTTTAGCAAACAGACTGATGTCTGCTGGTTCAGAGTTTAGAAAAAAATATTCTTAGCATACATGACTGAGTGAATGCAGAACACTTGAAATTATGGTTAGTGACAAAAGCACAATGATGGGTAATTTCACCAAGCTGGATAATTCTCCTCTGAAACTGATGTTGCTTTGACAATACCATCTAAAATGCAAATGAATTATGTCTGCATATGATAGCTGCTAGTGTTGCATAAACGCTCTAGTGATATAAACTTACTATGACCTTTTCTGTTCCAACATAGCAACTAGGCTTTCACTTGAGGCGCACCAAGGGTTAATTCTCTTAGCTGTGGAAATATTATGCTTTGGGAGAAACTCCATGGTTATTCCTAACACATGACTATCAAAGAGTCTGATTAGGAGAGGGGGAGGGGAAAGGAAACTGAGTGTGCACTTCCTGTCTGTTAATAAAACTGAGATTCCAAAGTATTTAATATCATTGTGGTTTACATAGGAGATTGTCTGAAGACTTTTAGTAAGTAACTAAATATATTGCTGTGTTGAATACCATTCGTCCAAGATCATTTTTCTTTAAGTTATATTAGATATCTGGAACCATATCAGAGCCATATCCTGTTACAGAACACAGCTAAGTAATCAACTATAAAAATACAATTTTCCAAATTTAAATATAAAAAATGCATTGAGAAATGTGAGGTGCACCAGCACTAAAGAAACAACAGCAATTGTTTTATATGCACTGCTAAGGCAATAAAATGTGGATTCCTTATGTAGGTCCAAATGTAGCAGCTGGATTTGGCTTTATGAACCATGAAAAATAGTTCCCATCTGGAAGTTGATGTTGAATAAAGATGCAACAGTAAGGCTGCATCTTATGTCTTACAGTTATATATTTCCAGCTCCATTACTACACTCAATATACAAAATCAGATCCTATGACCAATGTTTTCAAACATATATTCTCTAATTTCATGTCTTTATATTTTGGAGGGTTCTCTTTAGATAATAGGGGTGAAATCCCACTAAAAATGAGGATTGCTCTCCCAATTGAGAGCAATTCTGAACAGTGTTCACCTTCAGTTTTAAATGGCCGTACGCAGCTTTATCAGGTAGGTAACAAGATGATTATGACACTTTCTTGAAACATTAACACTTCTCCTTCTCCTAACATACTTCTTCCACCCCCCAAACCTGAGTAGTTAGAAATTTATTTACAGGGTGTGTAAATCTACTGGTGATTACAGATTACATCTTCAGAGTGGCTTTAAACCTGGTCTTAAATTTGTACCCACAACTCTGCATGATTAGTTTTCTGAGCATGCAGAAACCCATGTTTGCATACACTAGCCATGTCACAAGATGTCTGACTACTCCACTTCCACATATACAAAAAGATGTATATGTAAAAATCCAGGTAGAAGTTTATGGGTAGCTTTTCAAAATATGACCCTGTACAACAATTTGTTAATTCATGACAGGTTTTGTTAAATTCACAAAGCTCCAGGGCATATTGCTTTTACTTGGGTTGGTATCTATATACTTAATAAAAATTAAATTTGTAGTTGCAGTTGTAAATTTGCATTAACAATATAAGGCAACAAAAAACTTAAAGGAATTATGGGTTTTTATATGTTTATAGTTCTTTTTCTTTTTTCAATAACAATAATGATGTTATAAAAAAAAGCTCTATCCATGTTGTTATTGGAAAGCAAAAATATATGTTAAGCTAAACTTTAAAGGAAAGGTTAGAGGTTATGGAAATACAGAATTAAGGTATCACAACCTTCTTTAAGCACCCCAGTCTATGCCTGCCATGCATTCAAAATAATGAGACAGCCTTATTTTCACATCATATACATCTTTGATATAGGGAATAGGAGCCAGGAATGTTCAGTATATATTGTAATAGTATAACATTCAACCATGTGCAACACCCATTCAGGGTATATGTCCAATCATGTGATCAGAAGCTTTATTTAAATTTAGCCCTAAATATAAGATGACAGCACCAAATTCTTATGCTTGTATTTAGTACTTTGCTTACAAACTTAAAGCCCCACCATAGCTCTCCAGTACTGTTCTCTTACTTCAGGTAGATAACACTAATGGACTGGATAATAGGGCTGTGTGAAGCTTTTGGTGGTGATTTGATTCAGAGGAGATTTGGCCCGATTTGGTGGCCAAAACTCTGAATCCAAATCGAATCAGGGGACCAATTAAAAGATCTTCAGAAAAGTTTTGGAGAGCTTTGATGATTTGGACAGTCCCCAGTGGCTGCAGCAGGGAGCTGCAGCCCCCTGCTGCAGCTGGACTCGGAGCTCTGCCAGCCCCCATCCCCTGCCTGCTCCCCTACCCCCCTGATCCCTGTCCACTCCTCCAGCCCCCACTCACTGGGTGCTGCTGGGAGCCCCTCACTGCCCCACTGTCCCACCGCCCCACTCTGCATGAAACCCCAACCCCCTTTCACTCCCTCAGCCCCCCCCATTGCTGCCCCGCCCTCCCAAACTCTGGCCCTTTAAGAAGACAAAAACCGAGAAAAGCCCCAGGACTCACCACTCCTACAGTGGTCTTGGGGCTTTGGGGGGCTCATGAAAGAGCCCCCCACATGGTGCGGGGCAGCAGGGATTGCCCCCTGCTGGCAGGAATGGTGAGTGCCGGGGGTTTCTCTTTCTTTTTTTCTTAAAGGGTCAGAACTGTGGTGGGTGAAGCAGCCATGGGGGGGCAGCTGGGACAGTGGGGGGGGAGTTGGGGGGCTCATACAGAGCCCACCATGCAGCGTAGGGCAGTGGGGGGCAGTGAGGATCACCCCCCTCACTTGGCAGCACCCTCTGAGTCAGGGCTTTTTTTTCCCCCAAGTGCCAGGAGCTGGGGTGGGTGGGGCAGCCATTGCCAGGCTGAAAGAGCAGGTGGGGAGTGGGCCTGGGTGATTCAGAGATTCGGATATTCGGCAGGAGTCGAATCTCTGAATCAGATTTGGCCGAATTGATTCAGGGCAGCGATTTGAATCACCGAATCGAATCACTGTCGTCTGAATCGGCTGAATCCAAATCCAAAGCAAATATTAGCTGCTTCTCACAGGCCTACTGGATAAGGATGGGGAGCATTAATTTAGACATGGGGAAATGGGCATAGAGTGTGTGTGCGCGTATGTATGCACATGTGTGCTTGTGTGTGTGCACATTCATATATGTGTAAGAGTGGGCTTAGTCCTTACATTAGTATTTTTGATTCAGTCTCAGACCTTTTGATAAGTTTCCAAAGTGCATCTGAATATGATTGACTTAAAAAAATTATTGTGCCTTTGTTGAATTTAGAAAGTTTGGCAGCTATTTGCCAGACCTCATAAAGTCTTCCAGAATCCAACAGACAATTTTGACATTCTTAATTTACCAGTGTATAACTGTCAAAATATGCAGCCTCACTTCTGAAAAAAGGCACTAGGTCTTGCCAAGATCTGTATTTTCTTGGTCAAAGGCTCCTTTTTGTGCTTATAGTATGACAAAAGCATCATGAACATATTCCAAAGTTGATTTACACCTTATTTTTCAAACCCCTATATCCCAAAACTAGCTTGTTCAGTTTTCCTCAAAGGTGGCCAAACACTTCTTTCAGACTACTTGTGAGAAATTCAAGGAAAAGAATCTGTCTGTGCATATTTCAGGGAGAAAGAAAACAGGCTTTGGAGCCAGGCAGTAATACTGGCTACAACTTTCGGAGAAGTAACTGTCTTTCCCCATCTATACGTTTAAATTTAGAAATAAAGTCACTTTTGTTTTTCAAGATATGTGTTTAAAAATAATAATAATCTGTGGTTTCAAAAGCTCCTCATATCTCAAACTTCTGGACCCATTTACTTCAAACTTACAAGAACAAATATCACACAATTGTTATATCTAAGTTTTACCTTGGATACAGAAGCCATTATCCTTTCAACTATTAAACCAGATTTGCTTTCACAGTTTTTCATTTGTTTGTTGTGAAAAGAAAGGTTCAACCACAAGTCATTAATGATGAATCAATTACTCCTATAAGCACCAATTTAAAGAATTGCACAAGCATTGGAGATGGATATTGTGGAAGTTGTTTCTATTGCTAAACAATTGAAGTAAAGTTAGCAGCCCCTTCCATAACTATTTAATCTAGGCCAGGACTTAAAAAACCTGTATGGTGACACCAGGAAGCACAGGTTGTGTTTCACGTGTCTGGGAGTTGGAAAGCAAAAGGTAACTACAGTCCTGTTTGTGTCCAACAGCTTTAATGAAGAATCCTATTTATAATCATTACTGCAACCAAATCATCCAATCTATTGGGAGGGACACTATGGACATATTGTTTCTTTGTTGTCTCAAAATGCTCAAATGGTTTTTAGTTTGTTAGACCAAAAAGGTTTAAATGTTTTTCTAAAGCCAAACTTTTTGCAATAAGTTTCTTAAGAAGTGGGAGAATGCACAGTAAAGAGGTATCGCTACATAGTGACCTAAGCAATGCTCCTCTCAGCATATCAGTTGCCAAAATTAAAGGAAACACATCACGGTCAGCTGGATGGGGAGTTAATATCAATGGTTGGTGATAATATTTGGCTTGTTTTTAGCCTTAAATGCATTTACTGTGCCTGTACATTTTGGAGTAAGTATTCTGAGAAGCTAGGGAACAGAATTTTAATCTACCTAGAAGATTTTCTAATAGCTGCTTCTTTTCAGGAAGCAATAAAACTTCATTTGAATTAGACAATTCACCAGCCAAAAGTCTTCGGGTTTGCAGATACAATAAGTGAGAAGAAATCCATCACTGATGCACAGAGATTGTATCTATATTTTATACTGGGAGCACAGGCCTTTATCTTTTAAAAAGCTAAATGCTCAGTTTTGTACACAATGTACACATGCAACTATGTAATTGTTTTGAATATGCATTTATCATCATAGTATATGATCTGATAACTGTATAAGTTAATACCTGTAAGTAATAATAGGGATGTTTCAATAATATGAAGAAACTGAATATATAAATTAGGCATATCATTGTAAGTGTAAAATAAGTGCATACTGCTGTATTTTTCTCAAAAAATATTTAAGCCCACAAAATCAGATTGTCAGTATTTATTGCCACAAAGAGGGATATAAAGTTTTACATAAATATATGGACTATTATAGAATTAACATATCAGTGGGAATGAACTAAAATAAGAATTTTTTTAGCAATTTTTCATCAGATTATCCGCATAAACATGTCAATATTTGTAACTAAGACAGAAAATAAGACCTATAAACTGGAAAAAAAGGATAACTTTACTTTTTGGTAAGCATTATGGTAATATAGCCGTTTACTTATTTTCCTCTTCTGCCCACATAATGGAAACAGGTGTTTCCAATCAAGGCTCAGGGAACTTCTTTCCAACGCTAAACTAATTTCCAAACTTCTGTTGTAGATAGAAGTCAGCTGGAAAATGAGCCAGAATTGACAGCTGACTAAAAAAACCTTCTGTACTACCATAGTACTTGGGTCATCATAGAGTGATGATGAACAAGTTCTGTTATACAACGTAATATTAGAAACTGATCAAGAGAGAGAGAAAATACAAGAAAATACTTCCATGAGTGCTGGTATTTTATATCAGAACCCATAGTTCCTGTCAATATTTCACATCCAAAGAATAGATAGCAGAGTCCCCACGCAGGACTTGCATCTGGTGGAAGATGTATATTTTCTGGACTTGTAGCTGAATGCACTGACTAAAAAGTAGGGCTCCACAGTTGTGGATTTGTTCACAACCAGACATAACAGGAAGGCAACATTTTCTGCCTCCAGACAGCTTGATGCAACACATAGACAATGGATGCATTTTCCTCAGATGATGGAGACAGTGAAATTGGGTGAATGTTTTCTTCATTTCCCCTGTTTCAGATAATGGCATCCAAAATGATCTGGGATCTTTTGAAAAGGGCCAGCTGAGTGTTCTTCAATAGTCTTTTATATATTTTTAAGCATCAATTCTTAAATTATAGGTTTTCCACTTGTTTTATGGAAAGTAGCTCAAAATAATGCTGTAATATATATAAAAATTGGAGTTTCAGCTCTCTTCTGTGGTATCTTCCTCCCTGATCCCATTTTAGTTGCAGGAAATCCCAATGACAGAGGTTTTCCATGTGACACTGTTGACTTATGATGTGAATTCAAAAAAGTTTCCATTAATTCTTTATGCATTGGAATGCACAGAGACTCTGCTGTAAATCCAAAAAAACCCACAAAAAATCTTTTTAAAGCCCTTGTGTCAAGTTTATGGTATTAAATTTTTCATGTATCTCTTTTTTCAAGTTGAAATCTGGGCTTTAAATTCAACCTGTCTGCAATGAAGCTTGTATGTCTTGAGACAGGAATTCCCTCCTAAAGATATGTTGCATTGTAGGTCAATACATATAAACCTGAAACTGAAGTAGTTTGTGATTATTGAAGATCTATTAAATATTTTAACAAAAATGTTTCAATATTGCATACCATAATACTGTTATCTTCAAACCTCATTCACTTGGTAATGATTCAAAGAGATGCAAATTAGTGGAGCATTGGACCCTAGGAGCACATCTACATGTGCAAATACGTGCGACTAAATTTAATGCACATTAAGCTAATGTGCATTAAGTGATTTTTGGCAGGTGTCTATACGTGTGCAGCCTTGCAACTAAAGTTAGTGCACTTGGCACTAAAGTTAGTCCCAAGTCCCTTCAGCCGTGGCATGTACCACTGTGGCCACTGCGGGGAGCTTCAGCCTCTGGACACATGGCGGCCAGCAATTGGCAGCCATGTTGAAGCCAGAGCCAGCTGCCAGCATCTGGCAGCCATCTTGGAAGCAGATCCCTGGCCAGCCCTTCCCTGCTCAGGAGCCATATGCCCAGAGCAGGAACAGGACACACCAGCTTCCTCCTTTCCCACCCTGCCTCCCCACACCAGGCCAGCGACACCCAGCACCCAACTGCTCTAGCCCGGCCTCTGCCAGCAGTGACCAATGGCCTGCACTTCTGCTGGCCATGGTCCTGGTCCTGCTGACCTCAGCAGGCACCCCCTGCCCAGGGATCAGGAGAGCCATGCACCTGCCAGCAGGGGCCAGGGCACCAGACCCCCTCTTCCTTCACTCCCTGTTCCAGCCCAACTGTCCTGCTGCCCACAGACCACCCAACCCCACCTGCCCACCCCCAGCACCACACTTGCTACAAACATGTGTTAGAAGAACACTTTTTATTTCCCTCAGAGCCAGCAGAAAACCTCTTACCTCCCTTCCCCCAAAAAACAGCTCCCATCCCACTTCCCTCCCCAACACACAGTGCCCCTCCACCATGCACCCCACCCACCACCAATAAGAAACCCACTTCCCAATGTGGAACTATATACAAGGCTCTCAGTCTTTAGGTCCCAGAGTGTGGGGCTGTGGGGTGTGGTGAGGGGGCAGAGTCCAGGGGCAGATGCCCAGCCCCCTGGCTGTGGGCCATTCCCCTGTGGGTCCGGGTGTCATGGTGACCATGGTGGATGGCATGGTGGACGTGAAATGAGCTGTTTGTGCAGGCTGAGGGATGCCTGAGACACTATGCCCTGCTGCTGCTGCTGATTCTCCTGATGGCCTGGGCACACCTACTCTCCTGGTTCAGGACCCTGAGCTACAAAAGCATGGGGAGCAAACCTGGGCTTCCCTGCAACCTCTGCCACCACTTGGAGGGCTACCTATGACAGTGCTAAATGTCCTTGCTCCCCAGTGCCAAAGGGGACATCGCCACTGGCATTGATTCCTTCCTTGGCATGTGAGAGGTCAGAGTCCACTCAGCTGCAGGGGCATGGGCTGCTCAATAAAGTTTTGAACTGTGTCCTGCTTGTCTGCATGTGGTGGTGGGGAACTCGGGGCCAGGGGAGTGTGAGTGAGTGGGAAGCGGTGGCTGGGCAGGGCCCGGGGCCAGGGGCAGGAGCAGGGACCGGGGACAGGGGTAGGTGTGGGGACTGGGAAGGCCCTCCCACCAGTGCAGGACTTACCATGTGGCCAGGGCTCATGAGGCTGGTGGCTCAGTACAGGCCTCCCCATCAGTGATGGCAACTGGCTATGCCCAGTGTCCTTGGCCCATGGTGTGTGGTACCTAGCCAGTCCCCCTGTCCCTGGGAGGGGCTGGTGGTGGTTGGTGGTGTTCTGGCCAGCTGTTCCTCATGGTGGAGTCTAGGGGTGTGGAGTTGTCAAGGCAGCCACTGACTAGGACTCCCCATGCTGCTAGTGGGTGCAGCAGCCGGGGCGGTGGGCAGGGTGGAGTGCTGAACACCTGAGGGCCCCTCCTCCAGGGAGGTGTCACCACTGGAGAGGTCAGAGCAGGGTGGGGCTCAGCCAGGCCATCCCTGTTGGTGTAAACTGGATGGTTGTGGCCTGGGTCCTGTGTCAGTTCCTGCATAAAAGGCCTGGTCTTGTGGGCATGACAGGACCAACAGTTGTGGTCAGTCATGGCCACCCATTGTGCCCGCAAGGTCTTGACCTTGATGCAGCACTGCCATGCCATTCAGGAATGCTCTCAATCATTCATCCTGCCTGACAGGGCCTCATAAGTTTGTGTGTTGGAGCACCTACCCCACAAGAACTGCCTCTGGACCTCTGCATCCCCCAAAAGGGCCACGAGGTTGGCAACTTCCTCCTGGCTCCAGTTGGGGTCCCAGGTGGAGGGCTTGGGCATATGCGCATGGTCAGGGCTAGTCCTTGATGGGGAGGACAGGGAGGATATGATGTTCTGCACCAGCTCTCTGGGCCCCTGCACAGCTGTCCCTGTATGGCTGGCCCCACACACCAGCTAGCAGTGCTCAGAAGTGGGGCACAGCCAGGGATTGGGAGTCATGCAGCAGGGGCAGATGTGCCACAGGACCTGAAAACACAGGAGAGGATGCTGGGGGTGAGCAGCAGCAGGGAGCAGAGACAGCTAGGCAGCAGCCTTGGAGAAATGTCAGGGCTGGGAAGGGAGAGCAGCAGGCTGAAGCCCTTTGCAACACTGACCTCTGGCCAAGCAGGAGCTCTTGCTAGGGGACAAAACTGGCAGTGCCCACACAGGGCCTTCAGTCCTCAAATGTTCTGTGATGTGTGCCCCAGGGCACAAAATGGCCACAGGCTTTTATAGGCTTCAGGGAGTAGCCCAGCCCTGTGGCTGGAGGGGCACCCAGCAGGGAGCCCTGGGGCTGGGCTCAGGCCAGCCCCCTAGTGACTAGAGAAACCCAGCAATAAAGTTAGTGCTGGTCACATCTACAAGCGTGTTAATGTGCTTTAACTAATCGTACCTGTTTGATACCTGCATTTGCAGGTATAAAATTTAAGCGCGATTAGCCTTAATTTGCTATTTTTAATGCTCATTAAGGGCATGTGCATGTAGACACGCACACTTAATGTGCATTAAATTATTAATGCATCTTGTGCAGATGTGCCCTAGCTCTGGTTTCAGTTTAGACTCCAAATGCATGACTCAAATTTCTGGTAGTTCTACTTCATTAGACTTGCTTAGTAATTAAGTAGAGAAAGGCCTACTGGCTTAATTCAACCCCAGTGGCACAGGTGTATAGGGTGGGTTCAGTCCTGCATCTTTCTTTTACCTTAGTATGGTTCCATTTCTTGATAAAGGCTAGTGGTTTATGCACTGCCTTAACAATTCAGTCAGTAAAGAACAGATTTAAATTGTGCTCAGACTTCATAAGTGCACCAGAATGGAGGGTCCCTAGAGCATCAAGCCAGTGGGATGAGAAGTATGGGCATCTTGTGTCGCCTCAACCCACCTTAGGGCAGGGATTCTGCCATCAGGGATTCTCAGCTGCAGTAACCAATTCATAAAACAAACCCCATGTTCATTCCTGTATGAAAACTTAGAAGAAAAGACTGAAATATTTCAGAGGGAATTCTGCCAGATATTCATGTATCTACATTTTCTATTCACTTGAGGGGAGTAGTGGTAACCAACGTACTAAAAGTCTTCAAATGCTGACAAATACAATTTAGCTTTGAAGGCTGCCAGCATTTCTGTGGTAGTAAATCCCATTTGTAATCAAAGGGTGAGTCATTAGCCTTGACATTTGAGAAATGGAGATTACTATGAATTTATGAAAAAGGTTCCCTAAAATGTTTCCCTAGCAACTGCTGCTGAGGAGCCTGGGGCCTATCTCAGGTCCCTAGGCTCTGTGAAACTGGCAGCAGTAGAACAGGCTGTTTCCTATCTTGCTGTAGTGTGTAGTACAAGGGGTTTGTTATCCTTTTCCACTCAGGTCTTGTCTAGACTAGGAAAAAACGGTGCTTTATTCAATTGAGTTAGCTTAATTGAGCTATCCTAACTTGACTGAAACCTCCCTCTACAACAATGAACACAGTTTGAGATCAATTTTAGCAGACTGAATTATTGCCTTAGCAGGACACAAGATAGCTTTGTCCAATCTCAAGTATTCAAAACCCCCGAGTAAGCCCCCACCAAAAAATCATGGATTTGGATTAAAAATAATGAAAATGTATAAAAATGTAGGAAGCTAAGGGGTCTCTTTAATTTGCCCTCTGTTTTTTGAGTACTTGGTTTATTTTTCAAGCTTTAATTGGTAGAAATACCCTTTAATTTTAACCAGAATGAACATTAAGACACTTATAACTCCAGGTTCTAGTGGTTTATGAAACCATCAAGTATCCTGAAACTCAAAATAAAATTAGGTGAGTTGGCACCACTGCTGGAGTGTTAAACTGTGTCTATGTTGGTAAAAAGTGGTATTTTCAATTAGTTTGGTTGACTTAACTGAAAAAAGCCTGTTTAGATAAAACCTTGCAAGACTTTTATAAAGTAAAAATGGCCAGTGGGCATGTCTACATGTGCAACTGCTGTTGGATGGGTTTACTGCAGAATAACTGACTCTGATAAGAATCTCCCAGCCCCTGCACTGCAATCACAGTCACAGAGTTGGGGCTGGGAGCTCCCTGCTGCCGGGGCAAAGGGACAAAGTCCCCACCTGGGCTCCAGTGACGGAGCCCACCCCAGCAGCAGGCAGCTCCCAGGGGCAGAGAGCAATCTCCTGCTGTCAGGCTGACCAGGAGCACATTTGCTCTTGGTTGACTGTCTACAAGTGCAATACAGCACAGTAAGTAATCGTGAGTAAATTTGTTACTTGTATTTACAGGTAGCATGTAGTCTCATGTAGACACACCCTCAGACCCCTTTATTCCTTCTATTCATATTGACCACATCCACACACATGCTTTACTGTGAAGTAGACTAATTAGCTATGAAGTAAAGCATTGCTGTCTTCATGTGTGAAGGTATTACACTGCAGTAAACTAATTTACATTAATATAATAATGTAATATACTGCGATTAAATGCATGTGTAGATGCTGACCACAGGCATAAATATTGCCCAGTCAACCCAGGCAGCAGGGAGCCAGACACCTGCCTGCTGCCTAGCCATACAGCTCTGTGCTTTCAGCACCCTCATGCCCCAGTCAGCCCCTCTGCCACCTGACACTGCCACCCAGAGTCCAGGGCTGACCTTGGTGCCACCTGCCAGCATGCACCTGCTCTGCCCTTGCTCAAATTGCTGCTGTTTGGAGCGCTTGTATAGATGCTGAACCCAGGAGTAGTTTACTGCAGCTCAGAATGTCTGCAGTTTATTGCTTCATATTAATTGCACACATAGATGCACCCGCTGTGTATTAAGAAGTTCCTATCATTCTGTAAATTGTTCAAAGCATCTGGAGTATAGGTCTACTATGTTCCAGTTGAGAAGTACTACTAAAGCAGCAGACAGCCCCACCTGCTGTATTTTTGGAGTTGTCTACAGGTTTAGCTGTAACCAGGTTAGTTATGACTTTTCGTGAAAGAAGAACACATTTATGGGGAGAAAAAAAAAATTTCTTGGAATGCAAGCTTCTCAAAGTGCGTGTCTATATGTGTGCATTTAATGAGCATTAGCCCATTTTAAGGTACATGAAAGGCACGGATCTACATGTGCACTCCCTTAATGCACCTTAAAAATGGTGATTTAAGGCTAGTCACACCTAAATTTGATACCTGCATGAAGGTATCAAATTTAGGCACAAATAGTTAAAGTGCATTAGCAAACATGTAGACACACTAATTCACATTAATATGGTGTGTTTCCATTGACTTGGAACTAACTTTAGTCTGCACACCCGTGTTAATGCACATTAGTGCGTGCACGTGTAGATGTGTGCCAAATTGCCTAATGTGTATTAGGCTAATGCATATTAAGTTTAGGCATGCATAAAAGCATGTGTAGACATACCCAAAGTGAGGCAATCACCAAATTTAGACAACCGCTTTTAATTTTCAATCATAGAACACTAGAAAAATAGGTTAAAATGAGCATTCTAGTCCAACCCCCGCTCAAGGCAGGATCTTCTACAACTTCTTCAACAAGTGTGTGTTTAGCCTACATTTAAAAATTTTCAGTGTTACAAATTCATTTTTTTCTCTACATTACATGTTCCAGTGGTTAACAACTCTCGTAATTCGATAAATTCTTCCTAATATCTAACCTACGTCACTCTTGTTGCAATTTAAGTTCATTATTATATAAAAAAATAACACAATAATTAATAAATGATGAATAATATGTATGCCTACTTTGAGACACTGTTAGACTGCAAAATGGTGTAAAATAGTTCCTGTGTACATGAATATCAGATCCAAGTTTATGTGCACATTGAAAATATTTTTATTTTCAGGGCTTTTCCCTCAAGGAGGATTACATATTTCTCTCTGCTTGTAGTTTCATTTAATTTCACTATGATTGTCATGGCATCTTTGCCACTTAAAACAACTTGTAAGTCATTACGCAAGTTTATGCAAAGGCTTATAAACATTGCTTCATACAAGAAGTTTTTATCAGCTGAGTCTTCAGAGGAAGTATCTCAAAAGAAACAGTGGGGAAATTTGCAAAAACATGTCAAAAGTTAAGTGGTGAAATCAGCTTAAATGCCTAATTTTAATTTTGCATGTGCTCTTTGTTGTTTCATTAGAAAAAATGTCCTTTTCTCTCTTTTTGCTTTGTTGGGGAGAAAATGGATGATGTTGAAGAGAAGAGGGCTCTGACAGAGACTGGGAAGAGGTTATTTATTCTGTTTTGTTTTCTTTAGAGAGACACAACTCTGCTGATGATCCTGTTAAAGGGGGACTTGGGAGCAGAGAAAAGAAAACTAATAATCAGCCTCTAAACTACAAGTTTCCTCTTGAACAAAAGAGCAACAGGAGGTAGTTCAGGCAGGGGGTCACAGCCTAGAGGTGGTGTCACAAAAACAATGGATGGAGAATGTGCAGCAACTCCAGAGTCTAGTGCCCCTAAGACTTTATTGAAGTACTGGAAACAGCATTCAGCCAAACTCCTCTGGATGTGTTTGTGCAAATTCTGCTCCTGAAAATCCAAAAGATGTTTCTTCGCAGAGACATAGGAAACTAGGTAATAGTCATACTCACATTAAAGAAATGACAACTAGAGAAGAATCTGCCCCTTATTCAGCATGGGTAGCAGAAACAAATTTCCTTTAAAAGCCCTATGTAGGCAAAGTTGTACCAATTTAACTGAAGATCTGTGTTCAAACCAATTTAGCTAAACAGATGTAAACTTTTGTATATACATTTTTAATTTAATCTAGACATGCCAAAGCCAGCTAAAATGACATAAACTGATTTTAAAGTGGTATTTAGAATTAATTAAATTGGTTTAAAATTGAACTTGTGTAACTTCTATATGTAGACAAGGCCTATATTTGCAAGTGTGCAGGGAATTTACATATTTCATGGTCCAAATGGAATATAATGTAAATTCCCTTGGCATTTACATCAGGTCCAGTTCTAGTTGTTGGCTGAGGTGAAGAAACAGAATAGATCACTTCCATGGCCTCCCATGTAATGCAGATTTGGTCTATTGTAAGTCAGATGGAAGTGGTATGGGAGCAGTGTGAAACCAGTTCTTTCAGAGCATGGAGTGTAAAGCAACAAACACAACGGACAAAAGATAGACTTAAATAAGGGAATGATTCAGCCAAATTTCTTTTTTTTGCAGTAAAGAAATAAAACATTCCACATATTTGGCACTGTTTATTGTGTACCATGCACTATGTTCTGTTTGTTATGTATGAACATTACTTAGAAAATCGATCACATCTCAAGGAGAAGAGAACTTGATTCTGCTCAAAAAATAATTTCCTTTCAGAACTTTTTGGCAACAAGAAACAGGAAAGAACAGCTGGTTCGTTATTTAGTAGGTTACAGTTACAAACATATTGTTCTTTTAATTCACATAAAGTCCATTTTGAAAGTCTGATGACGTACTTTAATAATGTAGTCAACTTCTTCCAGATCTCCCATATTAACCCTTGGCCAAATCAATATGCTCGTAAAAATGCATGTGTAACTATATCGCATCAGCATCTTTTGCAAAAATACAGTATTTCCATTTATAAATGGGCACACAAAATAAATAACTCATACTATATACACAAATAATCCATTTCAAAATTTGGCTCTGCATGTCCATCAGGAATTCATATCAGTTAACCAAAGGGAAACTTTTATTTTCTATGGCTTTTCCAGTCATGACTTTCCAAATGTATATGATCTAAATGTTCATCACCTTGAGAGAAATTAGAAGCAATGTTAAAAATAAACCACAGAAATACTACTACAAAATTTTAATTACAACTGACTGAACCCTACTGAGCTGCATAATAGCAAAGAGCAGTTCATGTGAATGAAAACGTATTTGTGCAATCCAAATTATAATAGTGTCTTGAGTAGAATAACAACTATTTATTTAACTATATTTGAAAAAAGAAGCAATGCTTTCAATTTTATGTAGAAATATGGTAAAGACATAAAAAGTCTTAATCTTAATTGTTTCAAAACAATACTTTGCACCCTAAAGCTAGGTGTAATCCACTTGAGGTTCTGTTGTCTTTCAGATACTACTTAGTCAATGCTTTCATGACTAACACATTCGTAATGTAAATATTCTAGTGTACATAGAAATAAATTGTCATATCTCAGGTTGCTGAGGACCTTGATATTCCTCAAATTCAGCATCATTAAGAATGTTTTCCATGTCAAATCCATACTAATTGTGTCTGTGTTGATGACACACACAACTCTACTTAAATTGAAAATCACTACTTACTAAAGAAGTTGGACCCTGAGCTTAAGTCCTTGGTGACTGATTTGATTAGTCCATTTGAGTGAGAATAGGGCAACACAGGGGCTATGTTAATGGAACTTAAACAATAGGCCATCACTAATCAGAGACCTCAAGGTTGAAGTGAGGTTAATTGTTATGCGGGTGGTATTTGAAAAGAAGTGTTGACTGGTATAATGCACTATGGGATTGTAGTATTTGAACATGGAGCCCTAGGGCCAGAGGTTTTGTTTAGTTTCCCAATGAAATTTAAAGCTACATTATGTACATCTCTAAACAACAGCCTATATGCCACTGCCTTTTGATACATCACAAGAGCAAGTACTAATTGATGATAGAAATGAGCCCAAAGCACAACATTCAAGATCCAAATCTGGTACTGGATTTCAATCCCCTTCTAAAATTTGGGAGGTGGGAATTGATTCAGAGCTTTGGTTAAACCCATTATAATAGTAGGCAATGACCCTGAAATTTGGACATAAACATTGGTTTCAAATTATAAATGATCTTCACACTTCAGGAAGCTTCCTATCTAGGTTTATGGTTAAGCCCTAGGATGGGAATTACAAGCATGGTGCTTAGTTAGTTATAAGATAATGGGATTTATTCCCTTGAAAATGCAGTGTCCTGCATAAGAATATTTGGTATCATTTTAAAGAAATATTATTGATATTTTTATGCAGATATATTTGTAAATGCAAACATACTATGTCTTAGGATCATACCTCATCACCAATTCTGAATTTTATGAGATTTTCTTAAACATATTTAGAATTGTCCTCTACAAAGAGGGCATAATAGGTGTTGGGAAATATCTCTGCTAATAGGTACGTGAGTAGTACCAATGACCTAAAAAGTACTTTTGGGCTGAATTTGTTTCAGTTTTGTCTTTGCTTATACACTGGTCATCCAGGTTATGTGGCATTTTTTCTACTCACTGGACCCATCTACATGCGACGCTAAATGTGCAATGGACTAATTCTACTGTGCATTAGCGTGTCACAGCAACATCCATGCTAATACGCTAATGTACAGTAGGCGTGCACTGGTGCTACTGCACAGTAGCACTGGTTACTGTGCATTGATTTAGTACCTGGTAATACAGGGCATTTTTATACAGGCAAGCACAACAGCTCCAGGCACTTTAAAAAGAACCTGGTGCTGCAATTGTATAAGTGGCAAAATGCACATCAGCACTGAGAAAATGACAGTGGCACACTTTTTAACTAAAACACATCAGAGTTGCTTTAGTTCAGAAACGCACCACCACCATTTTCTGCACATTGATGTGCAATTGCTGCTTATATAACTGCATGCAGCACAGTGTGGTGCACATTAGCTTATGTGTGAAGCAGACTTGATTAATCAAGTCTGCTCTGAAGCGGTGGATCTCCAGTGCGTCACAGGATGAAAAAGTATGTGTATAAATGCCCACAAATACTAAACTTAATGCGCAGCAACTATGGCACATTAATGAATGTGTAGGTGAGCCCACTGATTGAATAACTGATATTTTATTAATAGAGGACAACAAAAGATGTGAACAGCAAATTCCCATAATTTGTCAGTAGTAGCCATGATGAGAATGAAAATAGTCATATTAATGCACAGAACAGACATTCCAAATTGTTCAGGTGCACAAAATCACCCCAACATTAACCATCCCAGAGATGTGAATAAAACGGAGCAAAACTGGCTAAACTAAAGATTCATAATTCATAAAAAATGATTGGATATCACTTCTTCCATGACTTGCCCAGCTGTACCAAGGAGTGACAAAGACAAGATGATGAAACTTCCAGGGCATTCTGGATATCCTTTCCCCAGAACATTTTATTGAGAATATGCTGCATAAATACTGTAGAAAAGCAAAAATTTTCTATTCTTGTGTACACCCAGCAGCATATAAGAAGGGGTGTGGAGAAGATACAAACACACATAAATTGTAGTATGAGCATGGGAAACATAAGGACGTTTTAACACAATCACATACGGAATTTATAAAAACCTAAGTCATGAATAAGTGCCTTATTCACTGCAAGCCAATATTTTGATGTATTCCCATGGCAGGAACCAAATGATGGGCAAGAAATGGATAGACACATAATACACACTCCAGTTGTCCTTTACAGTCAGAGCCTTTCCTTAAAAGGAATCTTTCCCTGTTTTCATTTCTTTTACCAAAATAATCAGTCATCCCATGCATACCCAATGTCTTTCCAGTGCATTCAGATGTAATACTAGGTGCTACAGAAAGAACAGCTGTGGGCCTTAGGAAAACTAGCAATGCAAAGTATTTGGTACAGTACCCAGAACACCAAATGACTGTTTCAATAAAACTCATTTAATTTCAGCCCCTGTGGAAGGGAGTGACAAAATGTTGGGCATAGACACTTTGTTCTCAATAACAAAACCCTTTCCCTGTAAATAAATGAGGTTGGAAAATGAATGACAATTTGATGTTCTGGATATGACACACAAAATATATTTTCCTATTCAGGTATATTTGTGTTTTCTTAGAAAATGTACAGAGAACTTTGCAAAGAAATATCCTGAATATCTATTGTATAAGAAAAAGAACAAGCAAGTGTGAGCCAAAAGCAGGGAAATATTTTGGCTTGAAATCTTTTGAATGACTTTTATGTTCTTTAAAAGAACATGAATACTTCCTGTTTAAATTACATTCTGGCTCAAATTCAGATCTCAGTGTAAATATAGAAGTTTTGCTTGGTGTGTATACTGTTGTTGTTGTTCATTTTAAATTTTTGTAGTTTAGAAGCCCCTGTTATGAACCAGGACCACATTGTTCTCCAGGCTATAGATACAGAGAACAAAAATATGGTTGCTGTCCCAAGGAGCTTGCTATCCAGGCATAAGATAAGAGTCTACAGGTAGACACAGACAGAGAAATGGAGGGTGGGGATGGATCCGTCACTAATGATCAAGATCAGCAAAGTAGTTAAAAACATGATTAACATTAAAGATGAGAACAGTTCCATTAAAGTGAAGTGGGTAGATTCCCAGCTTAAAATTGCAGAATTGCAGCTAACAATTCCACCTATTTAGAGAGACTATCTACTAGCCCAGGGGTAGGCAACGTTTTTTGGACAGAGTGCCAAAACCCCCCACAATGCCTACCTTGGAAGGTGCTGGAGTGCTGGCATGCGAGAGAAAAAAAAAAAAGGCAGGGGGTACATGGCAGGATGCCCTGCTTGTGCCCCTTGCCCCCCAGCCCTGCTGCCCTGTGCCCCCCCACCCAAAGCCCCTGCCCTCCAGTCCTGCTGCCCCTTGCCCTCCACCCAAAGCCTGGGCCCTGCCAGCACTGGCCCCCACCGGTGCTGGCCCCAGGACACCGGTGTGGGCCCCATGCACCCACTCATTCCCAGCAACCCCCAGCCCTGCAGTACAGGTGGCAGGCAGCATGCAGCCCCGACCCCCCTGCTCCGTGGCAGGAAAAGAGCTGGCGCTGAGCACTGGGAAAAGTGGCCCCTCCCCCACCCCGTGACTGGTACTCCCTGCTGCAGCCCCTTGCAGCCCACATGGAGCTGCCTGGGCCTGCTTAGGACAGCCCTGCGCAGGCTGCAAGTGGCTGCAGCAGGAAGCGCTGGCCACAGGGTGGGGGAGGGGCCACTTTTCCCCGGGTTCCTTCCCTGCCCTCTCCCCGCCCCTTACCTGAGGTTCTGGTGCCCAGGCAGCCACATGGCCCCAGGCCAGAAGCCCCTGCTGGGGCTTCTGACTGGGGGCTCTGCTGTTGCAGGAGCCTGCCGAGCTTCCCCTGGGTCCTACTGTCCCTGGTTCCTGTCATTTTTTACAGGAACTGAAGACAGATAAATATTAATTTTGTAAATTTTTTAGGGGCCCAGCAGGCCAGATAGAATGGCCTCATGGGCTGGTTCTGGCCCATGGGCCTACCCAGAGCTGGGGCTGGCTGCAGCCGGGAGGCTGCAAACAGTTGCTGCCTCCTCGGCCCCCATGCGTGCCGAGGAAAATGGCCTCGCGTGCCATGCTTCACACATGTGCCAGGGGTTGCCGACCCCTGTACTAGCCCAAAGATAGTGGGGTGAATTGCTGCTTCCTTACACCAACTCCGTGACTCATTGCAAACTCTTCCACTTCTGCTGGCTTTACTGAAGCCTGAAGTCATTCAGCACCTTGCAAAAGCAGGCAGTCTACCTGCATTACTAAATTTACTATGAGTTATAATTGAGGATGTTCCTGAATTTCACCAAAATGGATAGGACAAATAAACATGAATAGCTGCTGACATTTCACATGCTCCCAAACTGATTTTTGCTTTTGAAGAATTGAAAAGGTAAGAGGAGAGACAACTCGGCTTATAAATCACTCTAACAATTGATGTGGTTGCTGTTTCATTTGTCCAGAAGTGATTTTAACTCACAGTTTCACTATTTATGCAGTTCCCCTCCTTTTTAAATTTTCTGTAAATTTTATAAAAGTGAACGGAACAAATAACATACATGCTTAATTTACAAATATTTCTCACTTTTAAAATATAACAGATGCCCGAGGACCAAATCCTACCCTAAACTGTAGCATCACCACCAGTATAGACTGCTGACTTACAGGCTCCTGGCTTGTATGCTTCAACACCTTAGCAGGTATTATGCCTGTTCCCATATTAAACAAATTTAATCTTTTTTTTCATCACTGGATATGGCTGTCTCCAGTCTGGCCCAAGCATCTTTGCATTTAAGGGTTCAGTTCTCTGAGGTATCAAGCACATTTAGCATTAAAACCTGAAGATATTCAGTACCTTGCAAGGTCTGGCCTTAAAAGATGTAAGATAGTCGTACATTGATATCTGTTGTATCACATCATGTACACCTGACTCAATCAAAACCATCAATCAATTCAATAGAAGTTTGGAGAGTGTGAAGACTGCAGGAACTGGCCCATGTGTTCTTGTGAGAAAATGCAGTGTGTTATGACAGACATCACATTTCAATTTTTTATGAGAAAGGGGAATGTAGTAGTCAATGGGTGCGATTACATGTCACCATATGGTGACATAGTGATCAGGTGTGTTTACACATGATCACCAGCTATTTTGCCGGACCAGCGTGCTCCTTGGGTATAGTGTGCTGCTACGGCACATAGCAGTGACATTTAACCGTGCACTGTGTGCACAGTGCAGTAACTGCCCATACTGCTCTGTGCTTTAGTACTTCCAAAAGGAAGTATAAAGCACGGTGCCATAGCTATGTTGCCATACAGCAACACGTAGATGCACCTGATATGATCCATATCAAAAGTGGGCGTCTTCTTTCTGCCTCTCTTTCATCTATTAAGAAGCCACTTAAATAAACATTAATTTAAAAATTTTTATCTCAGAGGATTATTTAATTGTTAACTTCCTAATTTTATTTGTAGAGGGGAAAGAAAGCTTCCAGTAGCCCTACACATTTTTAAATATAAGCAATTTTTATAAAAGAACAAATACAAGGACTCTGATTAATAGTATGGCCCTTATTTTACTCAGCACACAATTTACTAGAGCTTTGATTAATTGTTCAGTACCAGCAAAAAGCTTTTAGATGTTTTAACTGCAAGAACTAACTAAATGTAATGTAACTAAATGTAGAACTAATTAAATGTAAAAATGATTGTGGGTGATCCAGATATAGTTTGAGTGGTTGATTTAATTTAAATGATCTTATTTTTGTAACACAATCAGCACATGTCCAGTATTAGAATAGTTTTTAGCAGCTGAACTATATTTACTGTTATTTCCTTCTGTCTAATCTGCCTATGTTTTCAGGTCATAGAAAAAAACCACATTACACTATGCAAACCAAGCTTAAAAAGAAACAACAAAAACTACAGAGTGCGCTCTATATGAATCAGATGATTTAGGGTTTTCAAAACAACCTTCAAAGATTCTGTTTATATCCCAAAATTGCCATCTGTAATTTAAACAAACCTTTCCCTGAGGTGAAGTAAACTCAAATCGGACAGCAGACATTTTCAAACATGCCAGCTCGCCCACTATGGCCAAAGTGTTTATTCAACTGAAGTTTGGACGAAAGCCACCGCATCAATGTCACAGTCTCAGCACATGTGAGGAAAATACATGTGATACATAGCAAATTAGGTGTCATGCTCTAGAAGGAGTGGAATGGGATTGATTTGCCACTTTTAGCAATGCTCTTTTACTGTCAGCCGTGGCTTTGAGAAAAGCATTAAAGATTCTTGTCACAGATGTTTCTTTCATAAACTGTTGTGGGAGAATGACATTCTGCAAAAATGGTTTACTACTCTGCTTTCTTCTCTTGGGAAAACAAAGTGCGCTAGTCAGCCTAGCCAAATGGGCTCAAGGAACGCTCTTCATTGATACCACAATAGCATTAAGGATCATGACATTTACAGAGCTGATCTTAGAAACTCTGTTGGCAAACGTACAGTGTAGAGGTATTTATCCAAAGTGTGTGCCATTGATTTTTTTTCACTTGCATTAGTTTAGTGGGGTAAAACTGGCCCGTTGGATGTTCAAAACAGAGAAGATAAAAAGGAATGAATTTAAACACTATGTATGAAGTGAATGGTTCACACTAGATTTGAGTAATTAATCACCTTTAACAAAAACGAAATGAAACAAAACAAAACAAAAAAACCTTCTCTAGTATTTAATGCTGGAAATCTCTTTTTGATTTATCCTGCCCAAGTTACAGGATTGCAAAGTATATGAAACAGAGACCTGAGATGCGATCATGGTATATATAAAATAACTATGGAAATATATATTTAAACTATTTTTATCTAAAATGCAAGAAGGAAGGAAGATGACCAGGAATCCATTAGTTTTAGGAGAGAAACTTTGTTTGAAAACATTTTGAGGGTACAAATTCTCTGAATAAAAGTTGAAATGTTTTGTATGAGTATTTTTTGCTGTAAAAAAACAGCTGTTATAGCAACAGTGACATCACATGAGATCTATGACTTACCAAGCACATTCTAGAGAAAACAAGTTATCCACATCACATTAATTTTCATACTTGTATATAATGTGTTAAATAAGCAAAAAATCCTATAGTTCCAACTGTTTCCTCATTTTCCATTGCTTGTGTTAAAGCAATACTTTCTCTGTGGAAAATCCTATATTTCTGCAGTTGAATCAGCCAGGATAAGGCTTGAATATGTTTGCCTCAGCCTTCAATACAAACCCCCTAAGAACCAAATCATTTCATTCCCACTGAAATGAGGATATAACGTTAAAATGCTTTAATCCCATATGGGCACAAACGTCCCTTTGCTGATCAGAACACTATATTGAATTAATGACCTTTTCTGCCTGATTTTTCTGTTCTATGGGGTTCTTGTGAGAGGTAATACATGGCTTTGCATTATCTTTTTTGTAATATGTAAATATACAAGTTAATTTAATACCACTAGGAATAAATAGCATAGGAGACTTGAGCTATCTATCGTTTAAATAAGTCTGCTACAGTCTTCTGTACAACAATGTATCTCAGGTCCTACCAAAACAAAACCCTACTATGCTGGAGTTGTAATTCTCTCCCTGGAGAAAGATGAGTGAGAGAATGAGATGTACATGACAGATGTTGGCCATGTTACTTCAGTGCAATATTGGCAGCAATGTAAATTACTACAGTTTATGAAGGTGGTATTTTCTTTGTGGTTGGCATAGTTGTTGTTCTGTGTTTGTACAGTGCTAAGCACAATGGAGCCCTGGTCCATGATTGGGCCTTCTAATCTGTACTTCTGCTGTTGTTGCTGTTAGGTTGTGTGTGGGAAGGGGGTAGTCGGGGGGGGGAGGGGCAGAGGGAAGGGGGGAAAAGACAAGCAGAGCAGGATGCATTTGCTTTGCACCTGATATTATATTCTCTAATTCTCCTGGATGTTCCTTAGACAAGATTTTCAGTTGTGACAAATTGTGACATATATGCAGATGTCATCTGACATAAGAGCACTCCTGACCATAGAAGTCAGATTTCACTCTGATTTACACCAGACTTACTTAACTTGGAATAGTTCTCCTAATGAGGTCAAAGATGAATTGTAAGATCTTGGAACCCTCACTCACACTCACAAGAACAGTGTTCATCAGCATGACAGAAGATTGTATAACCTACTCCTAGAGCAGCATATGGCATAACTGAGAGCAAAATCTGGTCCAAGGTCTCCAAAGGTGAAAGGCTAACATAAATATGTATTGAAAAGGCCTCCTTTCTTTTCCCCCCTTGACTTGGTATGCATTCAAAAGGGCTTCCCTACAGTTCAGTGGAGTTCTGTGTAACTAGTTTCATGGAACAAGCATGCATTCCTTTGCATGTTGTGATATATAATCCTTAAATTATGCTGTCTACTATCCTGTATTTTGAAACTAAAAAAGACTGTTTAATTTGCAACTTTGACCATGTGTTCTGGTCCTTATGAATATAGTTATGCTGAAAATATATGCTTTCATTTTTAAATTGGCAGGATTCCCAGATTGCAATGTGGTAAAACTTTTGATTTGAGAAATTAATCAAATGACAAGAATTGCATGCAAGTCTTGCATTCATAGAGTGTCTATGTAATCTGTATTTCTTTTCTTTATTGTTAAAGAATTAAAGGTTATTTTTTGCCATGATTAAGAGTAAGCAAGAATTTAGTCCTCATTTTAAACTGTACTTCAGAACAGAATGGACTTTCAATTGAAGATGGGCTCTAGTAATATTAGATAGACAGTTTCTTGAAACAGTCATGTCAGAAATATTGTGGTGCCTTGAGACCAGCTTTTCTACTGGGGAATGATAATTCATGGTCTGTAGTCCATAAAATAAACCCTTGGCTGAAAAATTTCCCAGGTTTGCAGCCATTAAATTATTCTATATCCACTAGATTAATTAAATAGTCTTGATGCATCTTGACATAGCTCAAAGACAAATGGTAAAAACCAACATTCTCCTTGGGTATTCATTAATCTTGCAAAGTGTGCAAACAGCATTCAGGGAAATGTGGCATTAAATACAGCATTCTGGACATAATACTGTGTCATCACACATGGATGGGTATCAGCACAGGCTTCACAAAAGCCTGCCAAGGATCAGAGTGACAAAAAAAGTTATGAACACCAAACACTTTGGTGAGAATATTTGCAGCTATACCAAATGTGTACAAAATGAATGCAATTATCAGCAGACAGTATCTGCCAGAAGCTGCAGTCACAAGTGCCCCACAGCACATTGGTCCAGCCGTGTTTGACATTCTGTCATGTGATGGTAGGCTACACCACTTAATATCTTCCAAACCGGATGCACCTGCCACTGCTTGTGGGAACAAGCTGCTTTTGCAGGTAGCTGGGATTTAGCCCGTTACATTAGTCTGTGTCACAAAATGTTGTTTAAAGCTTTTTTTGCTTGAAGTGCTTAAATGGTTTTAAAATGTTCCACTTGTTACCAATAAGAACTGACAGTTTATTGCTAAACAGGCTATTTAACAACCTGGAAACTGTTAACTGGATTTCTCCATGAACATCAGGAGTGACATCAGGCACTAACCGATGGAAAACAAACAAAAAGCTGACACACTCCTATTGGCAAACCAGGGAGCAGATTGGATCACTTCTTAAAAATACCTACTTAGTCACATATTTATTTCTATCCTCTGTTCATTTCTGTGGCCATTCTGGGCAGAGATCTGTTCCTTTAAAACAATATTGAAATAGTTTTATTGTATTTGTAGTATAGAACAGGGTATAGCCGAGGAGCTGTTTTCCTTTTACTTTCAAATTGCCCCAGAAGGTCTATTTTGACAGGTGAGAAAGAGGAAAAGAAACTTTATTTAAAAACCTTTCAAATTATATTGTTAAAAATAGATAAACATAATTTAAAGTATTTCAAATAAGTTTTCCTCTGGACTCAGACTGACTGTTTATTTCACATCACCAGCATTACTCATGATTTAGGAGGACATGATTGGTTAGCATCTGATGTAATGCCTGGTGATGTTGTCATAAAATATTGATCCACAAATTCAAAAGATGGTTTTAAACAAACTGTCTTTGAATGAATTCTGCAAAAGCACTGGGCCACATCCACGGATGGTGTAAATTGGCTCCAATAGAGTTCATAAACTTTAATTCAAATTTTAAAAGACTGTACAGTTTGTCTATGTTAATGCCTATTTTTATGAATATTCACCCAGAGGAGTTTTTGCATATGTCAGTGTTTGGCGAATGCGTGAATAAGACTATTTCTTCCTAACCTAAACAAGATTTCTTTTAACTGAATACTCACTATGAGTCAGTCATTATTCATTTAAAATGTTTGTCAGGGACCAGAAACAATGACCCATTATTTTAAGTGAATAAATCATGGTTCACCAGCCAAGTGACATGTTTTGGATTGAAATGACATGGATTGAAATGCTAAAGCTACTGGTTGAATTGTATGGATCCTTCATTGAGTATAGAATACATACAATCTGTTGGTGTGATTTTTTTACAAAATAGGAAAAAAAATCAACTGATAAATTGTTCATAATAATGAAGATAATAAGTGTTCATAATAATTTAACTGGATCTATCTTCACATTAAAATAATTCATGTTGGCTTCTTTGTGTGCACATCTTTTGCTATCCAAGAAGAACTACATGGCTGGCTAGCCTATCAGCGGTTGGAAAATTAACATAAACCAATAAGTGATAGACCTCTATATTATAATGAAAAGGTCCAACCAATTTATGAGTGGGCACCATGCCATCCAAAGAGATGGGTCTGACTATCATCAGCCAAAATACCAAGTAAGTTAAACAAGTATAGATATTGAGACAGGGCATATTTCACAGCCAGGAACACTGAATGTAACAACCATGTAATTAGCAGAATATGATATCATTAAACTTGTTCTGGGCTGGATTAATTCTAAAAAATAAATATCTTCTATATTACTAAAAGGAAAATCTGAAAGGATACTGACCATTAATAGTCAGGATGTGGCAGGTGGAAGTCAAAGATTCTAAATGAGGGACCAGGGATTCCAGCTGGAGCCAGTCTAAGCTGCAATACTAGGTTAGGTATTCCATGGCAAAATGACAACGGATGGCACTCTCAGAGGTATGAGTACTGGGGGGGACGACTATGAATTCACCTTCATCCCCTTTTGCCTTTCCAAGAGAGACCCTACATAATACAAAAAGATGTGATTCCTTCCTTGGGCACTGTTTGCCAAAGTAAGCAGGAAAGTCTCTGAACAGGGCTTTCGGTGATTAAACAGTAATTTATTTTAATTTGTATTGACCATTTTTGGACTGTTATCCTTTCCAGTGTTATCCTGCAGGAGAACAGATTTACATTTAAAGGTAGAGTCTTCCCAGAGGGAGAGGTAGCTGCCTTGGAAAATGTATTGAGACAGCACAAATCTTTGTTGGCTCTGGCATGAAACTTTTAAAAATAATTTCTGTAGACTAAAGGCTGACAGGATTTGCATGTTTACAGTGTGCTTATATTCCTTTAGTTTAACATGAGGCTGTAAAGAACAAGCAGAAAGGAAATCATGACTGAACACTTGAGGGTTCTTACAGGATAATGGGCGTCTCTACACAAGACACTAAATATGCAGTAGACTAATTCTACTGCGCATTTATGTTTCATGGCAAAAGCTGTGCTATTGCACTAAAACTCAGTACAATTAGTCTACTGCACATTAGCAGTGGTACCAGTTACTGCATATTGAGTTAATACCTGTTATTACAGGTACTAAACTTAACACACAGTAAATACAGTGCATTAGTGTATGTGCAAATGTGCCCACTGTGAAAGCCATTGACTTGGAGAATTCTGGTTTGATTTTCTGATAAGTATATCAGGCAGGCATGGTCCAAAAAGGCAAAAAGGCCTATTCTTTAAATGATTTGTTTCTACTGGGAGTATCAGCAATTCAGTGAGTTCTACCACTTGTCATTATTTCCACCACTGGGCAGACTCCCAAGGAGCCACAGCTACTTGAACTGATATGAGGATAGGGATGCAGCTAGCTTTCAACACTAGCTAGCTTTTATGTCCATCCCTCCATAATGTTCCCCTGCCCCACATGGGCTATGTTGGCTCTGAAGCCTATTATCCAAATGGCTGCACTACTCGCATTTTGCACTGCTGAACTGGATGGACTCTGGAGTCAGTTGCTCAGCACTGTGACCAATAGGGCTGTGCAAAGCTTCAGGTGCTGATTTGATTTGGAGAGCTTCAGGGATTTGGACAGTCCCTGTTTGCCACCGCAGGGAGCTGGACCTGGACTCTGTGCTGGTAAGTGGGGGGGTCTGAAGGAGGGGGGCGAGGACCATGGGGAGACCCTGCCAAGCCCTATGCCCTGCCTGCTCCACCAGCCCCCTTGAGTGCCCCTTGACCCCCACCTGCTCTCTCAGGCCCATCAATGGCTGCCCCATCCAGCCCCAGTGTCCTGGTTCTTTTAAAAAAAAAAGACTTGCACTCACTGGCTACTGCCAGGTTGGGAGGGGGGTGATCCCCGCTGCCCCCCACTGACCTATGCAGTGTGGGGGCTCTGCCATGAGCCCCCATCCCCCACCCACTTTCCCAGCCCCATTGATAGATTGATAGATTGTAGAGTTGGAAGAGACCACAAAGGATCATCATGCCCAACCCCCTGCTCCTGGTAGGAAAGAGGACCAAGGTCAGATGATCCTAGCCAGGTGTCTATCAATCCTCCTCTTGAAGACCTCCAAGGTAGGTGATAGTACCACCTCTCTTGGAAGCCCATTCCAGATTCTGGCCACCCTTACTGTAAAAAATTGCTTCCTAATGTCTAACCTGAATCTACTCTCCACTAGTTTGCACCCATTATTCCTAGTTACTCCTAAGGGTGTTCTGGTAAATAGCGCATCTCCAATTCCCTGTTGATCTCCCTTGATAAACGTATAGGCGGCTACAAGATCTCCCCTCAGATGTCTCTTGCAAAGGCTGAAGAGATCCAAATCCCTCATCCTCCCCTCATATGGTCTTTCACGGAGGCCACTAATCATGCAAGTGGCCCTCCTCTGAATCCTCTCCAGATTCTCCATGTCCCTCTAGAAGTGCAGCACCCAAAACTGGACACAGTACTTCAATTGCGGTCTGACCAATGTTACATAGAGGGGGAGCATCACCTCCCTCGATCTGTTGGTCATGCATCTGGTAAGGCATGACAAGGTGTGATTGGCCTTGTTGATGGCTTCGTTACACTGCTGGCTTATGGTCTTCTTGGAGTCAACTATGACTCCAAGATCCCTTTCAGCTGCTGAGCTGCTGAGGAGGTCATTCTCCAACCTATAGGTATGCTGGGGATTCCTCCTCCCTAGGTGGAGTACTTTGCATTTATCTTTGTTGAAATGCATCCTATTTCATTCTGCCCATTGATCCAACCTTTCCAGATCAGCCTGTATCTGCTCCCTGCCCTCTGGTGTGTTAACTTTGCCCCATAACTTGGTATCATCTGCAAACTTGGAGAGGGTGCTTTCCATTCCCTCATCCAAATCACTGATGAAGATATTAAATAACACCAGTCCACGGACCGAACCCTGCGGGACCCCACTGCCCACCTCATTCCAGGCTGAGAACAACCTGTTCACCACCACCCTCTGGGTGCAGTCCATAAGCCCATTGGCCACCCACCTGACTGTGTAAGCATCTACTCCACAGCCTGCTAGCTTCCCTATGAGAATAGAATGCAAAATTGTGTTGAAGGCCTTCTTAAAGTTCAGGTAGATGACATCAGCCTCAGCTCCTGTGTCAAGGCAGTGTGTGACCTGGTCATAAAAGGCTATAAGTTTTGTCAGGCAGGATCTATCTGTGATGAACCTGTGCTGGTTTCCTTTCAGCATTGTTTTCCCTGCTGGGCCTTCACAAATGCACTCTTTGATGATATTTGCCAGTAATTTCCCAAGGATAGAGGTAAGACTGACTGGCCTAAAGTTACCCGGCTCATCCCCTTCTTAAAAATGGACACCACATTGGCCCTTTTCCAATCCTCAGGGACCTGACTGGAGCACCATGAGTTCTCAAACAGCCATGCCAGTGGCTCAGCTATGACACTGGCCAATTCCTTCAGCACCTGTGGATGGAGGTCACCTGGGCTGGCTGACTTGTACCCATCCAGCCCCACCAAGTCCTTCTTAACTAAGTCAGCACTAACCTTTGGTGCACCCACTCAGCCCCAGTGTCCTGACTCTTTAAAAAAAAAAAAAAGCCCCACGCTCACCAGCTCCTGCAGCATCCATCAGGGCTTCCGGGGGCTTGTGGCAGAGTGCCCCCATGCAGCGTGGGGCAGTGGAGGGTCACTGGGGATGCCCCCTCCCTGGCCTGGCATGAGCCAGTGAGTGCGGGGCTTTAAAAAAAAAAAAAGTGCCAGGACACTGGGCCCGAGTGGGCAGCCATTGACTGGCCTGGGAGAGCTGGCAGAGGCAGGGCAGCTATTGATGGGGCTCGGAGAGTGGGCGGGGGATGGGGCCATTTGATTTGGAGATTCTGCTGATTAGGCAGAGGCTGAATCTTCAAATTAGATTCAGCCAAATCAATTTGGGACAGTGATTCGAATCACCAAATCAAATCACTGTCCCCTGAATCGGCCGAACCTGAATCCAAAGCGAATACTAGCTGCTTCGCACAGGCATAGTGACCAAGCACTCTGCTCAGTATTGCCACTTATTGGTCATTAGTAGTTCAGCCATGTTCTCCAATCTTGCTCAGTCAGCTCCAGCCTCCATGGTGCTGTTATTGTTCTATTGCTGCTGCTACTTGTACTCCTCCCAAGAAGAGAGATTTTTTTCAGTTTGGTACCTTTTCTAACGGTACGTGCGTAGAGCCAGCAAGTCAACCAGTCTGGAGCCTGCTTTTATCTCTTAGGTTGTTTGCAACGGATTAGAGTGTCTGAAAGGAAAGTTCTGAACCCTCTTCCAACTCAGATTTAACACACACAGACCCAACCTGCTCTTCCTGACTCCCAGGCCAGATAAGTGGTATTTTTTGGCTATGTAGCCATGGACTCAGAGCCATAAACTGTTTCTGGGGCTAGCAGGAGAAGAAATGAAGTGGAAGTACAAACAGTTGCATAGGTTGGAAGAGCCTTCATTCCACAACTACATTATTTTACAGATCCTGTGCAATACAATTGGTGTTCCTCAATATGTTGTATTGGTACTGTTAGCTTCAAGTACTCAAATACCATGAATCAGTTGAAAAAATTGCAAACTATGATTAAATGTACAAGATTAAACAAAAAAAATCCCACAAATTTCTTTTCTATTTATCACCCTTCTCCCTCTTTAAAAAAGGAAAGCTGTGATTTCTTACACCTAACTCCCTGAGCTGGTTCCTTCAGAAAAACTCCATACTTGCAAGAATTGCCAAACTGGTCTGTTTGTCTGTGGGTTAAATATGAAGGGAGGGTTCAAGCTCTCTGTGTGTTCCTCTTTCTGTGTAAAAGGACCACTGACCTTTTGTGTTTTCTACATTTGAGTCCTATCACATTTCTGTTGTAAGAGCACTACAAAAGAGCAGCCTTCCTACCTGGGATGACTTGCTAAAGAATGAGATAGGGTGGTAGGAATGAAGGTAACCTGAGGAACTAGTTTGGAACCAAACTAGAAAACAAGATAGCATGTAACATTTTAAAAAAATACAGTTTTAAATGTATCATTTGTCTTTTAATAAGTTACAACACCATGGTGGGAGAGCAGGGCAGATACCCAGCCTTCTTTAACAGAACACTAGCAGCACAGTTGTAAGAGGTTAGCTGGTCTGTGAGCATTTCAGTGAATGCTTACTGTTATAATTTATTATTCATTGAATAATATCATATTCACACAAGGTGCTATTTAGAAAAGGGCAAATCTTGGGCTGCCCCTAACTCACCTGCCTGAAAACAAGTCAGCAAGGTTGCATTCACCAAAAGTTTATAATCTGAAATTGTACACAATAAAAACACAACCAGCACTGAATGTGGTGTGGTGGTCTTTATAATTGAGAAAGTACCTAACAGTAACATGTTCCCAGTTTGGAAGTTTGACAAGCCACAGGAAAAGTTTGGTTTTCTTCTCACAGGTTAAATGCTTTGAGATTTTTATTAGTTTTTTGGAAAATGGAGGAGGAGGTGATGGCAAATATTTTTTACACCCAATAAAACTTAAGATTTTTTAATAAAGTCATCATAGTCATCATCCCAACCATATTTCAAGGCACTTATCTCACAACCCTCCTAGAAGTGATGATATTTTCATATCACCTTATCCATTTTGTATTTTGGCTTAAATCTATGCAGTCTGATCTCATGGTATGATTGATATATGCTAGTAAATTCTTTACTTCTGGAATAGTTTAACTGATTTCAGTTACATTATTGATGAAGTAGGAAAGACAATTGGTTCAAAGTAACATTAGAAAAAGTGAAGAACCAGCAGATATCTGATGACTACAAGGCTGCTGTAGATTAAAGATAAAATATTAAATATAATATTGCATTTAACACATTTGTTTCCCAGGATGATTAATGTTTTAAGTAGAGATATGGATAGTGTCAATTCCTTTCTGAGTAATCTGGCAACATGAAAAATGTCTTCAGGCAATTTATCACAATCAAAGACCAAAAACTTTTGCGTTGGTGAAATCTTGGACCAAATTATCCTTTGTTATGCTATGCCATTTTCATCAGTGGAGGAGGGAAGGGAATATATTGAAACAGTTATTTAATATCTGACTGTAAGGAAGTAGTATTGCAGTTAACAAATTTTGGCTGAAAACACCTTTAAATATATTCAAAACTAGTATGTTAAAGCACCAGGTATGTTGTTTTATGGGTTTCAGTGAATGATTATCCTTTAATTCCCTGAAGTTATATGTCCAACGATGGCATCTGATAATATATGCCATTGCATTTTTAAGGTCAAATTAATTGTGCAAGCTAGTTTCTTCATAACGGAACATACCTTTACATGGCCCACCTGTCTTGATATAATTTACACTTTTTCATAATTAAGTTATTATAACACAGTAGCTTCTGCAGCACAGAGATTGTTTTTTTGTAAATATTTAGCCATGACCACATAACTGCTCTGTCACTTCAATCTTTAACACAAAGTACTTGGCTTTTATTAATAGCCCTATAACAAGCATGAAGTATTGTAAGAACAGAGAATCGGTTTTCTCTGTCTCCTGTTATTATTTCATTTGAGCTAAATAAGAATAGGGCTAGCAGATGAGTTATTCATATGAAGGTTGGAAGAAATATCACTCTAGGTTTCACACCCCCTGCAGATTTCCACAGATTTTACCAAAATATTTTGTAGATTCCTATTGTTTTTTTTACTTAAAAATATGGCAGAGCTGAATGAAATGGATAGGTCTCTTTCAAGAGGAAAAAAAATTCAATTTCATTGCCCAGCATGTAACATTTTTCTGTGTGTTTCAAATATGCTGTAAAACTAGATCTCCATGTCTTTTTAATAGAGAAACTTAGCACTTTGAAAAATCACAGACAAATACAAGAAGACTGTAGATGATTCAGCTTTCTATAGTTATGATGCTGTTATGATGTTTTTCCACTTTGTTTGCACTGTCTTTAGCAAACTCTGAGTGGTGTAGAAAATATAGGCTTTTTAGAATGAACTTTGCAGATGAAATGAAAACCATAATGTCCAAAGAATGCAGGTATATAGCTCAAAAACAAATGGGCCCCTCTGGACTTAAGTGACGCAGTGTTTTAAGGTTAGTAAGACTTCACACTTCCTGTAAAGCTCTAAAGGTTAGTTAGCCTACTGCAACTTTTATCTGAGGTCTGATATATCTCCTAACAGGAAGCAGCAACAAGCAGGGAGGAAAACCCTTAAAATTATTGATTTCCTTTGCTGCAGACCCCCTTAGGAGCACACTAGTAACTAGTCTGCCTGGGTCTGTTGAGAGTCCATCAGCAGTTTATATTAGGTATGATATTGGTATTTAGTCCTGCATCAACTTGTTATAGCCTTTCTATCTAAACCATACTTTGTGCAGTACTCTGGAGGATGGGAAAAACGTGGTGTTCATGTCATAAAACAGCAGCTGTTTAAAGTCACGATCAGTGCCAGATTATGACATGCTGAGGCCCTAAACTATGTCCAGTTTAAGAGGTCCCACATGATAAAAATAATCCATGAAATCCACAAAAATGGATTCTCATGAAATTTTAAGACAAATTATTGTTATTTCTGCACAAATTTATTAACTTAATATGAATAATAACTGTGGAGCTATATATGTGTATATTTTTGTTATATTAGAACAAATATGTCCAGTTTTTTTTTCTGATTTATAGGCTCCTCATATCATGGGGCCCTAAACTGTATCTTAAGTAGTTTAAGCCTAAATCTGGCACTGGTCACGATGTACCTGGAATTAATGGTACTTTCTCATTTAATGCCTTTAATGTACCTGGAATTAATGCTA
>NW_005842299.1:337993-338675 GCF_000455745.1 Alligator sinensis | reverse complement strand
TAATTCTACTTGCCCTACATAATAGTAGTCAGCTGCCTACAGATAAAATAGTGGATAATCAAACTTCTTTTTGAAACTTAAATAGCCTAGAAAGTTCAACTTTCCTTCAGCATAAAACAGCCCATGGGCTACTTTTGTGTACATTGCCCACTTTTCATTTTGAGCTTTAAGTAATATTACACACACAGCATCTTTCTTCATATCTTCCATGAATTTGCTTTAATGAGTAAGAGAAAAAGATGCCTTTCACTGCCCGTGTGTACATGAGATGCTGATTGTGCAGTTGTTACTGTGCAGTCATTTAATACTTGCATATACAAGTACTAAATGACTGTGCAGTAAGCAGAGTTACTGGTTGGCTGTGCAGTAGCTCATTACTACTTTTTGGCTTTTTGGTGATGTTGACTGTGCAGTAGCTCATTACTACTGCGCAGTAGCATCCCATCATGCTTCATCCCATGTGACGCTACTGTGCAGTAGTAACAAGCTCAGTAGTAACAAGCTACTGTGCAGTCAGCGTCCCATGTAGACATGGCCACTGAGTCTTTGCACCAGGATGGAAGGATTAATTTAAAAACTTATTTGCCTGTTCAGATAACCCTGCCCTGTTGAAAAAGAAGTCAGATTGTTTTAAGGAAGGATGCTAAAGTCCTCTCTTACTCCACAGAAGAAACAGATGAAA